>NC_133372.1:19309340-19367674 GCF_049309525.1 Garra rufa | reverse complement strand
ATTCCCTTATATTACAGTACATTGGGCTTTTTTAGACTGTATCTCAAGGTCTATCATACATCCATGTCAGTCAGGAGGATTTTTGTAAATGCGCTGTAGCACTAAGGGTATGGGAGGGCTGCTCGCTGCAACTGAATTTTCATTAATTTGTTTGAGGAAGGCAAGTCGATTTGCAGAGCCCGCTTGGACTCATTGGTAAATCTTACCACCAGTTTAGCGTGGATGACCACTTGAGATCTACTGAGACCGGACGCTTCGGCAGCGTTAAATATTTTCTTTGAAATGAATAAGTGCACTTTAAGCTCTCTGTGGCATGTTAACCCCAGTAAGCACTTTTCAGAGCCGCTGATGATGGACGAAAGGTTCTGAATAATTTGTGCATCTAATTTGCACTGATGGAGTAATGGAGATGTTCTCTCATTGCACAGATGAGCCACATTCCCATCATCAGCCCTAGATTTCTAGTGACACATGACCTTGATAGCAAGATTTCCAAGTGACACGTAACCTCTGACTTATCAGTGACAATCAACTTTTTGGAGTTGTATGGCTCAGTTTCACTGAAAAACCTGCGTCAGCATCACCACACGCATGCGTCGTGGTACTCTTGTAATCACGCGTCAAAGACACGGTAGAGAAGAAATTACTGAATAAAGCTGTTATTTTTGTTTTCTTTGCACACAAAAGTATTCTCATGACTTCATAAAATTACATTTGAACCACTGATGTCACATGGACTATTTTAGCAATGTCCTTACTACCTTTCTGAGCCTTGAACGTGGTATTTTGTTGCTGTCTATGCAGGGCCAGAAAGGTAAAAAAAATATTTAATTTGTGTTCTGAAGATAATAATGTTTGAAACGACATTAAGGTGAGTAATTAATGACAGAATTGTTTAATTTTTGGGTGAACTGTCTGTTTAAAACAGGTTCAAATGCTAACTGACACTACTGAAGGCAACTACCCAATGCATGTTTTTTCTTCTGGAGCATCAGTGAGCATTTGAACCTTCTGTAATAGTTACAATCAAATATTAACCAATATGTATATCCATACTACTCACTAGTTTATCAGCCTGTGGTGATTACACTCTATTAAACTTACACCTTCCATCGCGTTGTACTTCTCCACAGCTCTTAGTATCTACATGAAGTTTAATGAAGTACAAATGTTGATCTAACCTCTCTCTCTGTGGCTTGCTCTACCCTTTCACCAGTTACACTGATGAGTAAAATGTGACTAGACAGAGAGGCTACTTGGTTAATTAAGAGGTTAGATGAAGAAACTCTCTGTGCTAATATTAACCTTTGTCTTGGGAATGTTCTTATCATCTATGCATGATTAACTTGCATGGTACAACAATTAGCATAATTCACCATGACACATTCATTACACTAAACTATTTAGCATAATATGATACCTGTGCTGCGTCAAAAACTACTCCAGTCAGAAGGTAAAAGGTTTAAAGAGGTCTTATAGATCACTGACAAATAAAAGAGTGGTGTTGTATTAGCAATTAAAACACTGTATGCATAAATCACTTTAGTTTATAAGTCACCAGGGACAAACACATCAGCTAAATGAGCTGCGAGCAGGCGAGGAGTCCCACAGCACTAGTTACCACTTTCAAATGACAGGAGCTAAAAACTAAAGACTGCCTCAAGTCACACCATACAATTTTAAACCAAGATTCTTTGAAGCGTAAAACGTCAGAAAACAGAAATGTCTCAGTTGTGTAGTACCTCAGTCTAACCACTATGATACAGGGACTTGATGTCTCTCATACAGGCTCATCAAATCACTCTCTGCAGACATTCTTCTCTGATTTATTACCCCTGTGAAAATTAAATTAAAAACACACTGATGATTAAAATCACAATAATTTAGAGCTAATTTGTTTCAGATGCAGCTCTGCCTAGTGGTCAAATAAATCCCTTCAGGGATTGTCAATTCGAAATAAAGAAAATAAAAACTTAAGAATGTCCTCATTTTTTAGTTTACCCAAAAATGAAAATTACCCCATGATTTACTCACCCTTAAGCCATCCTAGATGTATATGGCTTTCTTCTTTCAGACGAAATACAATCAGAGTTATATTATCTATATTATATTATATTATATTATCTTCCAAGCTTTATAATGGCAGTGGAAAACAGAAAAAAACAGCATATGCTGGTTAGATATGGTTTGGTGCTGGGATGCTGGTTTAAGCTGGTTCATGCTGGTCCTTTGCTGGTTTATGCTGGTCATGTTGCTGGTCAAGGACCAGCATAAACCAGCAAAGGACCAGCATAAACCAGCAAAGGGCCAGCATAAACCAGCAAAGGACCAGCATAAACCAGCTAAAACCAGCATTCCAGCACCAAAACATACCTAACCAGCATATGCTGTTTTTTTTCAACAGGGAAGGCCTTCTGAAGCAAACCAATGTGCTTTTGTAAGAAAATTATCCATGTTTAAAACTTTAGAAACCATGATCTCTAGTTTCCGTAAACTGTCATATACAGTCACAAGACATATACATAATATAAGCTCTACTGAAAACACGCTAGTCTCATGTGACCAAAGTTTTGTTTACAGCAAAGAAAAACTTCTTCTCTTGGCTTATATTGAAATCCTCCGACATTTTTCCTTACAAATCCTCGTTTTGTACTATTCGTGACCAGTATTTTGTTTTCTCTCCACTGCGCTTCCGTGTTTGTCACTTCCACGTTAGTCACAGAATTTGCCTACGTCCTGTAATCCACTGGAACGCCAATCTCATGTGAACGTGACAATGACAGTTAGCGGAAGCTACAAATTATGGTTAATTAGGTTTTAAATATGGATACAGTATGTTTCTTACAAAAACGCATCAATTTGCTTAAGAAGGCCTTAATTAACTCCCTGGAGCCATGTGGTATACTTTTTATGATGAATGGATGCACTTTTTTTATTTGTAAAATTTCATCAGCCATTTACTGCCATTATAAAGCTTGGAAGAGCCACAACATTTTTTTTTTTTTTTAATGTAATTCAGATTGCATTTGTTTGAAATAAGAAAGTCATGTACACCTAGGATGGCTTGAGGGTGAGTACATCATAGGTTAATTTTCATTTTTAGGTGAACTACAGTATCTTTAAGAATTTGAATTCCTGAAAAGAATGTTCTTAAAAATAAATAAATAAATAAATAAATAAATAAATAAAAAACTCCTGAAGTTTGATAACCTCCAATTTTTCTTAAATGCATATACAGTTATGGTCAGAAGTTTACAGAAGTTTACATTAACATTACAAAATGTTAATTATTTTACCAAAATAAGAGGGATTGTACAAAATGCAGGTTATTGTTTATTTAGTACTAACCTGAATAAGGTATTTCCCACACACACAAAAAAAGTTTATATATAGTCCACAAGATAATAATAGTTGAATTTAGAGAAATTACCCCGTTCAAAAGTTTACATCAAACGCTCACTGATGCTCCAGAAGGAAAAAACATGCATTAAGAGCTGAGGGTGAAAAGTTTCTAATTTGAAGATCAGGGAAAATTTCACTTATTTTCTTTTGGGAAACATACATTCAACAACTATAATCTGAAGGGCAGTACTAAATGGAAGAAAAAAAAAAAAAAAAAAAGATATTTAGGCAAAATAAGAAAAATGTACATATCTCCATTCTGTTCAAAAGTGTTCACCCCCGGCTCTTAATGCATTGTTTTACCTTCTGAATCATCAGTAAGCGTTTGACCCTTCTGTAACAGTTGCATATGAGTCCCTCAGTTGTCCTCAGTGTACAAAAGATCTCAAAATCATACAGTCATTGTTGATAAGGGTTCAAATACACAAAAATGCTGGAAATTCAAAGAATTTGTGGGACCTGAAGGATTTTTATGAAGTACAGGGGGCAGTTTAATTGTTTAGGACAAACAATGGACTCATGAACAACTATCACTAAACAAACAAACAAAAAAAATACTGTGTCAGGTAATAACACAGTATTAAGAATCAGGGGAATGTAAACTTTTGAACGGGTCATTTTTATAAATTCAACTTATTTTCTCATGTGGACTTTATGTAAACATATTTTATGTGAAATATCTTTTTCAGATCAGTTCTAAATAAACAATAACATAAATTTTGTATGATCCCTCTCATTTTGGTAAAATAATTAACAATTTGCAGAATTTGCAAGGTGTATGTAAACTTTTGACCTCAACTGTAGGTAAGACGTTTAATGAATTTATTAGATTGTTTTAAATACTGAGCATTATAATATAATGGGTAATCAATAAAGTAAACAATGAGTGGTCATGATTATGCGTGACATGTTGAATTTAAAATGAACTCATAAATGAGTCAAATAGGAATCTCGTTTTTAATTGTATGATTTGACATCATTTTCTAAAAAGGGACAACAAAACACCCAGATTTTAAGACCTTTTTATTTTTAGAGCAGTTTTTGTTTGTGTTGCAATTTGCCTTGGTCACTAAAAAGGAGTAATAATAGTATAAAAACAACTGTTTTTTTTAACCAATCATTCAAACCAACATCTTGTGAGCTAACCTTTTTTAAACGTATACTAATTTCTTGTGTACAACTTTTTAATGAGACGAAAAAAATACAGAAAGCACTTTTTACTCACTTAAGGGAATTAAACATGGAATCACATTTATATTCCTTTATTCAGAAGCCTATTTTGGTGTGAAAAAAAGCATAGAAGTGTCTACATTTTCCTCATCTGCACATTTATGAGAATATAATCTACCACCAAAGTCATGTTTAGTGAGGGTGTTGTGTGCCCGCTGACAGAAAGCAGCACTCATGACTAAAATTAAGTGCAGAGAGAATAAAAAAGCCATAGTAGCAATCAGACAGACAGTTTTAATAGAGATTCTGTGGATGAAAATGTGAGGCCAGCTTATGAAATTTTAATTTGGCTTTTAGGAAAAGGCTGAAAGGAGGTATTATTAGTACAATTTAAAAGCAGCTTTTGGTGGAAACGAGCGGCCCATTTAATAACTCAGCTCAATGTAGGGTGCATTTCCAGCTGAGTGATTTGTAAACATGAAGAAGTCTGTTAACAGCAGAACTGTAGTATAATTGCTGTGTTGTTGCAAATAGCAACTTCCCACACATTGTTGTGAAGGATATATCATTATTCTTTACTGTACAAATGTCATAGAGGTGTTTCACAGATTAACACAGAGATCGCGTACACAATGATAAATCCCAAAATAGTGCAGTTGAAATGAGTTTCCAAGGCATAAAGTGCTCAATTTAAGAGCGAAAGAATATTCTCTCTCACTGTTTCACCTCTCTCCTCCACACCTCCTTAATTAGCACAAAGGGATCTCCATGAAAGCTTCTACTCCGAATTAACCAAGATATATGAATAAAATATATTTCAGTCTTCTGATGTCTCTAACCACTTTTTTTTCTTTTTCTTTAAATCTACCTTACTAACGAATGAGCATCAAAAAGAGGAATAAAGGTTGGAAAGAGGAGGTGGGGGAAGACTCTTGAAGTGATTTTTTTTTCTTGCCATTATATAAGAAATCAGCTTTTTGCTTTCTTGTTTATAGTGCAAATGTCTCGCTCTCACAGTGGTTGTTCGGACACCTGACGTGGATTTGTGACATTTGCGGCTAGTCTCAGATGAAAGGTGCGTCTGCGTGCCGGAGAAGTCTGTCTGTCTGCGAGCAGACGAGAGAGGCCCATTTGTAAGAGGAGCAGCTGAGATAAGTTGGGTGAAAGAAAAGGCTGCTTGTCATCAACAGATTTATGGAAAAAGATACATTCTCACAAGACAGTGGGGAAAGTGGTACGATTTGTCAGATGAAAGTTTCTTCTTTTCTCAAACCTCACTGGATGTATGATCTGTGCTTTGGAGACGTGGAATACATTGGAGTGGGGTGCTGGGGGTTGACTGCCTCAATTTATGAAGTTGATAATAAAAAAAAGGAATGGCTATAGGCACGTCACTGAGTTTCACTGACATCTTGCATTTTTATGCATTTTGAATTCTGTCAGTCATCTCAGCAGCACATGGGTCAGACATTTTAGGACAGCATAAGATTTGTGGTCCAGGGCTTAAAGGTATAGTTCACCCAAAAATGAAAATTTGATGTTTATCTGCTTACCCCCAGGGCATCCAAGATGTAGGTGACTTTGTTTCTTCAGGAGAACACAAACAAAGATTTTTAACTCAAACTGTTGTCTGTCAGTCATATAATGGCAGTCAATGCTACCAAATCTTTAAAAGTAAAATAAAACATACACAGACAAAACTTAATTAAACCCTGCGGCTCGTGGCGATACACTGAGGTCTTAAGACACAAAACGAATGGTCTGTGCAAAAAACTGAACGTCTATGTTACGAAGGTAACCCTCGTTCCCTGAATGAGGGAACGGAGACGTTACATGGGAATCGCCTGAGAGTCCAATCGTCTCTGAGCCTTATTCAAAAGGCCAATGAAAATTGGCGAGTGGCATTTGCATGCCAAGCCATGCCCCGTACATACGGGTATATAAGATGGCGGCATGCAGCCAGTCATTCAGGTTTTTGCTGAAGAGCCGGATCGAGCCGCCGTCAGCGCGACGCCAGGGTCGTGGCAGGGGATGTAACGTCTCCGTTCCCTCCTTCAGGGAACGAGGGTTACCTTCGTAACCTAGACGTTCTCCTTCAGTCGTTTCACTACGACGTTACATGGGAACAGACCCTATGGAACAGGCCACGACCCTGACGCCGCATTACGCACAACCCCACGTGCTGACAGGCGGACGTGTCAGCAGATGGAGACTGTAACGTAACCTTCCCAACACCCTGGGGGCCAGAGAGGGGGCCCCACAAGGATTCCAGATGTACTGAAGCATGGGTTGGGGGGTTGGGGGGTTGGTGGGGGGAATATCAATATATTCATAAAGCTTTTAGGGATACACGAGGGAAACAGCGGTCTCCTCCGCTGGAATATTGAAAAATACAGCCACAACCTGTGGGGCGAAGGAGACCCAGGCAGGATCACAGTCGGAGACTACTCCGCATCTAGCCTTGACTGCGGGGCATGGAGGACCCAGGGTTCACCCGAGGGAACATTCTGGGAATTGGCGCACGGATCCACGTGGGAATGGCGCAGCAAGCCGACACCAGCCGTTCTCCCGTTCACCTGAAGTCTTAAGTTAAGACACGGGAGGATACGGCCTCTACGCGGAGGTTGTAGAACCTAGCGAAGGTATTAGGTGTCGCCCAGCCCGCAGCTCTAGTGGGCATGAACACCTAAGGGGCATGGCTCTCCCTGATATAAGTAGGACAGGGAGATGGCTTCTACCACCCAATGGGCCAACCTCTGTTTGGAGACAGCATTCCCTTTCTGCTGACCTCCGAAGCAGACAAAGAGCTGCTCGGTGCGTCTGAAGTGTCGAGTACGGTCTACATAAATGCATAGAGCACGAACAGGGCACAGCAGCGCAGAAGCTGGGTCTGCCTCCTCCAAGGGCAGAGCTTGCAGGTTCACCACCTGATCGCGGAAGGGCGTGGTGGGAACCTTAGGCACATAACCGGGCCGGGGTCTCAGGACAGCGTGAAAATCTCCGGGCCCGAACTCGAGGCACGTTTCGTTGACAGAGAAGGCTTGTAGGTCCCCTACCCTCTTGATGGAGGCCAGAGCAGTCAGGAGCGCTGTCTTAAGAGACAGGAATTTTAGCTCAACTGATGGGAGTGGCTCGAATGGGGCTTCCCGTAGGCCACGGAGGGCAACAGAAAGATCCCAAGAGGGTATGAGGTGCGGTCTGGGAGGATTAATCCTTCTCGCACCTCTGAGGAACCTCACGATGAGTTGGTGCTTACCCAGGGATGTTCCATCCACCGCATCGTGATACGCTGCAATAGCAGCAACGTATACTTTGAGAGTCGAAGGGGACAGCCTGCGCTCCAACTTCTCTTGCAGGAAGGAAAGCACTACTGCAATCGTGCATCTCTGTGGGTCCTCTCCTCGAAAGGAACACCAGTCAACGAACAGACCCCACCTCAGTGCGTAAGCCTGCCTCGTAGAGGGGGCTCGGGACTGAGTGATAGTATTTACCACGGCTTGGGAAAGGCCGACGAGGTCTGACGCGTCCCGTCCAGGAGCCAGACGTGCAGGTTCCACAGGTCGGGGCGCGGGTGCCAAATTGTGCCCATCCCCCTGAGAAAGAAGGTCTTTCCTCAAGGGGATCTTCCAGGGAGGAGCTGCCACGAGGGAAATAAGTTCTGGAAACCAGGTCCGGGTGGGCCAGTATGGCGCAACCAACAGGACCTTCTCCTCGTCCTCCCTGATCTTGCACAGGGTCTGTGCAAGGAGGCTCACTGGGGGAAAGGCGTACTTGGGCCCCGGTGGCCAGCTGTGTGCCAGCGTGTCCCTGCCGAGGGAAGTCTCGGACAGGGAATAAAAGAGCTGGCAGTGGGAGGTTTCAGGGGAGGCGAACAGATCTATCTGAGCCGAAATAACTCCAAATCAGCTGGACTGTCTCGGGGTGGAGTCGCCATTCTCCAGGGTGGGTGGACTGCCGTGAGAGCTGATCCGCTGCACGGTTGAGTTCCCCTGGAATGTGAACGGCACGTAGCGATTTTAGCCACGTATGACTCCAAAGGAGCAGACGGCGGGTGAGTTGTGACATGCGAGGCGAGCGGAGGCCGCCCTGGCGATTGATATACGCCACAGTCGCGGTGCTGTCGGTGCGAACAAGCACGTGCTTCTGACGCAACATCGATCGGAAGCGATGAAAGGCCAGAAGCACAGCCAACAACTCGAGGCAATTGATGTGCCACTGCAGTTGAGGTCCTGTCCAGGAGCCCGAAACTGCTTGCCCATTGCTTACAGCACCCCAACCCGTGGTGGAGGCATCCGTGTACACCACGACATGCCTGGAGACCTGCCCCAAGGGAACTCCGGCCCGAAGGAAGACAGAGTCTGACCACGGGCTGAAAAGGCGGCGACACTGCCGGAAACGCCAATCCGGAGTGTGCCACGGTGCCATGCCCGTCTCGGGACTCGATCGTGTAACCAGCACTGAAGCGGTCTCATATGAAGCAAGCCCAGCGGCGTAACCGCGGCCGCAGCTGCCATATGCCCCAGGAGCCTCTGGAAAGTTTTGAGAGGGACCGCTGTCTTGTGTCTGGATAAGTCCAGACATCTCAGCACTGACTGTGCGCGCTCGTTTGTGAGGCGGGCTGTCATAATGATCGAGTCCAGCTCCACACCGAGAAAAGAGATCCTCTGCACTGGGGAGAGTTTGCTCTTCTGTCGGTTGACCTGAAGGCCCAGATGGCTGAGGTGCTGAAGCACCAGGTCCCTCTGTTCGCACAACAGATCTCGTGAGTGAGCTACGAGAAGCCAGTCGTCGAGATAGTTGAGGATGCGAAAGCCCGACTGCCAAAGAGGGGTCAGGTCTGCCTCCATGACTTTGGTGAAGACGCGGGGAGAGAGGGACAGGCCAAACGGGAGTACCTTGTACTGATACGCTCGACCTTCGAAGGCAAACCGAAGAAAGGGTCTGTGACGAGGAAGGATCGAGACGTGAAAGTACGCATCCTTCAGGTCGATGGCTGCAAACCAATCCTGGGGACGAATGCAGGTTAGCATGCGCTTCGTCGTGAGCATCTTGAACGGCAGCCTGAGGAGGGACCGATTCAGAGCTCTGAGATCCAGGATAGGTCTTAACCCACCGCTCTTTTTGGGCACGATGAAGTAGGGACTGTAAAACCCTGACTTCATCTCGGCTGGAGGGACTGGCTCGATTGCATCTTTCGCCAGTAGGACTGCAACCTCCGCACGCAGGACAGCGGCATGCGCCTCCGAGTGGACAGTAGTGAAAAGAACGCTTCTGTACCTGGGCAGGCGCCTGGCGAATTGAATCGCATAGCCAAGACGTACCGTCCGTAGCAACCACCGCGAAGGGCTGGGAAGCTGAAGCCAAGCTTCCAACCGCTTCACCAGCGCTATCAAGGGAGCGTTGACCGACGTGACCGCAGTGGGGCAGCCTAGAGGGGGACAGGGAAGGGGACTGGCCCCAGAAAAGGAAGGGTTCTGGGGGAGAGTCTGACTGCAAAAGGCAGTGCTTACCTTCTTCCCTGGATCCCGCGCTGGCGATATCAGGTTCCGAGTTCGGTTCCAAGAAGTGTAAGTGCTGCTCGAAAGGGGAACTAGAGGCCCCAGAGGTGAGGAAATCAGCTCTTTCTGTGAAAAAGTGGGTACCGCCGACCCATGGGCCGGCGGCGATGTTAGCGTACACAGCAGCTCTCGGCCCTCCACCGGGAGTGGGGACGTTGGTATCACTGTCCCCCAAAGAGCAATCTCCATCACCTCTGAGTTGCCCGTGTCAGGGACGTTTCGCAGCTCTTTTGCGAGTATTTTTGGCTGGTCCCTGAGACGCGGGCGGCGCCGCTCTCCTGCGGCCAGCTCTGCTCCAGGCTGCAAGCCTGGCTTCATGTACCTCGGCAGAAGTTGGAGCTGGGGTTGTTTTCGGAGCCGCAGGGGGGCGCCCTCGGCGACGGTTTGTCGGCGTCTGCCATCTGCGCCAGATTGAGCCATAGATGTCGCTCCTGGACCACAGCCATGGACATCACCTGACCCAGGGACCGCGCCGTTACCTTCGTCGCACGAAGGGCGAAGTCGGTGGCGGCACGGAGTTCCTGCATAACATCCTGGTCAGGACCACCCTAGTGCAGTTGTTTGAGCGCCTGGGCTTGATAAACTTACAGGGTAGCCATGGCGTGCAGGGCTGAGGCGGCCTGTCCAGTGGCGCGATAAACGGCCGCACACAGGATCCCGCTGACACAGGATCCCGCTGACGGCTGCCAAAGCACTCTTTTAGATATATAAGCTCTTTCAGATAGGCAGCTCACCAGCGGGGAAGAGTGAGCAGGAACGTCGTTTTTTTTTTTTTTTTTTTGGCTTTTGGCTTTTGGCTTTTGGCTCGACCAGAATGGCTCTGAAGCAAATATCTAAATGACTGGCTGCATGCCGCCATCTTATATACCCGTATGTACGGGGCGTGGCTTGGCATGCAAATGCCACTCGCCAATTTTCATTGGCCTTTTGAATAAGGCTCAGAGACGATTGGACTCTCAGGCGATTCCCATGTAACGTCGTAGTGAAACGACTGAAGGGGAACAGTATTTATATCATTATTTACCTCTGATCCACCGAAACGTTCTACTGTCCTGAGCGCGTTCACAACATCGGAAACGTTTCGGGGGATCAGATGTAAATAATGATATAAATACTGTCTACTAAAAAAAAAAAGTCCTACTGTTAAAATATCACTACTTGTTTTAGTAACATCCATTACTAAGAACTTGATTTGTACATCTTTATTGACGATTTTCTCAATGTTTAGATTATTTTGCACCCTCAGATTCCAGATTTTCAAAAAGTTGTATCTCAGCCAAATATTGCCTGTTAAGACTTTTGTTCATCATTGGAACATGGCTCAACCGTCAGCAGCACCACATGTATGCGTCGTGGTTCTCTCCTAAAAGTGTGGCAGAAACTGGTACAGAAGAGAATTGTTAAAAAAGTGATTGTTCTTATTTTTTTTTTGTTTGACACATAAAGTATTCTCGTAGCTTCATAACATTACAGTTGAATGATACATGGACTATTTTAACAATGTCCTTATCACGTTTCTGGGCCTCAAATGTGTGCTGCTGTCTATGCAGATTCAGATAGCTCTCAGATTTCATCAAAAACATCTTAATTTGTGTTCAAAGTTGAACGAAGTTCTTACAGGTTTTTGAACGTCATGAGGGTGAGTAATTAATGACGAGTGAGTTTAGATTTTTTGATTCTTTTTTCAACTTAATTTAATAAGTTTAATAAGTCAAATGAACTTACTCAAAGCAATTCAACACTAGGCAAGATTTAAAGTCGTGAGTTGAAATGACTTGTGCTTTTAAGTTGAAATAACTTAAAATCTTAAGGCAGCCACAAAACTTACGTTCTTAACTTGAAACAGTGATTTTTTTTTTTTTTACAGTGTAATGTATTCAGGCTGTATTCTGTATTCTGGTTCAAATATTGAATAATAAATAATAATATATTTAGATATACTTTATGACTTATTTATTTTGCCAATTGTTTTATTTCAATTCAAATGTTTTTTAACATTCAACATTTTTATATTTCAAACTAACACTGTTTTACAGTCTGCTGTATCTTTCAGTTTAACACACTTATGTTAAAGATCTATTTACATAGATCTTTAACATAATAGAAATAGAAAGCTTGGTGAAAAGATAAATTACTGACATGTTGTTTGAAAAGAAGAGCCTGTGGTGTGTTTGAAGTGCAGTGTTATCTGCAGGAAATAGGTCATTAAAGCTGACTACATGAGATTGGTGCGGGTCAAGTGAGAAATAGGTCAGGGTCAAAGGCCATGGAAAGATGGACTGTGCAGGTTTGTCAGTTATAAAAAGAGAGTGCTTAAAAAGCTCAGCGTTTCTACAGTGAATTGCCTATTATCACATTACAAATTGTCACATTCAGCTAAACAGGTCTTGGTGTTTAAAAACTGAATTGTATGTGCCTGAGGGGATAAAAACATATTCCTGGAAAAAGGGTAGGATTAGGGTCACACTAAAAAAGAAAAAAACATTTTATCACTTTATTGGTCCAATTCTCGCTATTAACCAATCAACTAAAATGGCTCAATAAACTCCTAATTTGCTGCTTGTTAATAGATAGCAAGGTAGTGTCAGGATATGTCTGTGTTTTGTCCTGTTCTGTTTCCCTAGTGTTTCCCCCCTCTGTTTCCAGTACTTTTGGTTTTTCCCATTTGCTCCCCCTTTTGGTTTAGTGGTTTTAGTTCAGTCTTGCCCATATTTGTATTTCCCCCTCGTCATCCTGTTATCTCGTTTGTGACCACGCCCATGTTTCTGTGTATAAAGTCTGTGTCTGCTCACTCCCCAGTGTCCGTCGATGTATTGTTACATGCGTTCATTGCTTGCTCTCGGTTTTTGTTTGTTTGTATTGAGTTTCAGTGTTTTGTTTAAATAAACTGTTTATATTCATTTAATCTGGTTCTCCTGCTTCATCTCCACTCCTCCATTCAGCCACATTGTGACAGATCGACGGACCTACAAGAAAATGAACTGGGCTGAGGACAAACTGTGGAACCTCCAACAAGGTGAGCGTTCGCTGGAGGAATATGTGGAGGAATTTCTGAGTGTTTACCATCTGGTGAGATGGAGTGATAAGATGGTGAACGCATGTTTCCAGATTGGACTAAATGATGATAGTTTGTTTAATTTGATTACTCCTGGTGATTGCTACCGTCCCGTAGCAGATTTCCTAAATTTTGTTCTCGATTTGTGTAATTCCTCGTTCCAAGTCATGGTGGAGGAAGGTAATCCTCCTCCCATCTGGAAACATGCAGCAGTCACCCCATCTCACCAACAGCCAGTGCCCTCCACATATCACTCCAGCGACCTCATTCCCTCCTTGCCTCCCACGTGTCCCCAAGTCCTCCTAAGCCCCACGATGGTCCTCAGCCCAGTACCTCAGGCTTCCTCTCCGCGCTCAAGCACGTCAGCCGCTAAGCCAGCGTCAGCTCACAAGATGGCCGCCGCGTCAGCTCACGAAATGGCCGCCACGCCAGCCAGCAAGATGGCTGCAATGCCTGAGTCTGCCAGCAAGATGGCTGCAACACCAGAGTCTGCAAGCAAGTTGGCCGCCTTGTTATCTGCTCTCAAGATGGCTACCACGCCAGAGTCTGCACGCAAGACGGCCTCCGTTCCTGAATCCTCGGCCAAGATGGCCACCAAGCCTGAATCCCTGGTCAAGATGGTCGCCGTGCCTGAGTTCCCGGCCAAGATGGCCGCCAAGCCTGAATCCCTGGCCAAGATGGCCGTTGTTCCTGAGTCCCTGGACAAGATGGCCGCCAAGCCTGAATCCCTGGCCAAGATGGCCGTTGTTCCTGAGTCCCTGGCCAAGATGGCCGCCAAGCCTGAATCCCTGGCCAAGATGGCCGCCGTTCCTGAGTTCCTGGCCAAGATGGCAGCCAAGCCTGAATCCCTGGCCAAGATGGCCGCCGTTCCTGAGTTCCCGGGCAAAAGATGGCCGCCAAGCCTGAATCCCTGGCCAAGATGGCCGTCGTTCCTGAGTCCTCGGCCAAGATGGCAGCCAAGCCTGAGTTCCCGGCCAAGATGGCCGCCAAGCCTGAGTTCCCGGTCAAGATGGCCGCCGTTCCTGAGTTCCCGGTCAAGATGGCCGCCAAGCCTGAGTTCCCGGCCAAGATGGCCACCAAGCCTGAGTTCCCGGCCAAGATGGCGGACGTTCCTGAGTTCCCGGCCAAGATGGCCGCCGTTCCTGAGTTCCCGGCCAAGATGGCCGCCGTTCCTGAATCCTCGGCCAAGATGGCCACCAAGCCTGAATCCGTGGCCAAGATGGCCGCCGTTCCTGAGTTCCCGGCCAATATGGCCGCCAAGCCTGAGTTCCCGGTCAAGATGACCGCCGTTCCTGGACAAGATGGCCACCAAGCCTGAGTCTGCACCCAAGATGGCAACCTCCAAGTCAAAGTCTCCGCTGGTTCCGCCCAGCCTTCCAGAGTCTCCGCTGGTTCCGCCCGAGCGCCCTCCAGTGACTGCGCCGCCCGAGCGCCCTCCAGTGACTGCGCCGCCAGAGCGCCCTCCAGTGACTGCTCGCCCAGAGCCTGCTCTTCCAAGTCTCCGCTGGAGACGCCCAGCCCTCCAGAGTCTCCGCTGGGGTCATCCAGTCCTCCAGAGCCCGCTCCTCAAGAGCGCCGTCCAGAGCCTGCTCCTCAAGAGCCTGCATGCCCTCCAGAGCCGGAGCTCTCTCCTGCACGCCCTCCAGAGCCGGAGCTCTCTCCTGCGCGCCCTCCAGAGCCGGAGCTCTATCCTACGTGCCCTTCCGTGCTCTCCTGGGTGGACTATACCCTAGGTTCCCCCAAGAAAATTTTGGGGGGGGGGCTACTCCCCTGATCAGCCATGGCCACCTGGACTGTATACTCTGTCATGGCCACCTAGACTGTATACTCGGCCATGGCCACCTGGACTGTTTGTCCCGGCCATGGCTGCCTGAGCCGCCAGATCCACCATGGCCATCTGTTTTACCCGGCCATGGCTCCCTGAGCTTCCCGACCCGCCATGGCCACATGAGATCCCTGATCCGCCCTGGAGACCACCTCAGTATCCTGTGTCCTCTTAGTGGTCTCCAGGGCGCCCACCCTCCCTCCCCTTTGTATGTTATTAGGCGTGGGACGTGCCTTCGGGGGGGGGGGGTTATGTCAGGATATGTCTGTGTTTTGTTCTGTTTCCCTAGTGTTTCCCCCCCCTCTGTTTCCAGTACTTTTGGTTTTTCCCATTTGCTCCCCCTTTTGGTTTAGTGGTTTTAGTTCAGTCTTGCCCATATTTGTATTTCCCCCTCGTCATCCTGTTATCTCGTTTGTGACCACGCCCATGTTTCTGTGTATAAAGTCTGTGTCTGCTCACTCTCCAGTGTCCGATGTATTGTTACATGCGTTCATTGCTTGCTCCCGGTTTTTGTTTGTTTGTATTGAGTTTCAGTGTTTTGTTTAAATAAACTGTTTATATTCATTTAATCCAGTTCTCCTGCTTCATCTCCACTCCTCCATTCAGCCACATTGTGACAGGTAGTTGTTAAATGTAGGTATTGGTTAGGATTAAGGATGTACAATGCTTTATAAGTACTAATAAACAGCTAATATGCATGCTAATAAGCAACTAGTTAACAGTGTGAATTGGGCCCTGTACTAAACCAAAACGGCTTGTATAAATACTGACTGTATAAGTGAATCACATAATGTCTGTTTGCTCTGTGCACAACACAACAGGGCGCTTTGTGCTTCATGTACTTGACTTTATTGATTTTTCCTTATGCTGGCAAAAAGAGCAGTAATTATGAACCTGGAACAGCTCATTGATTTGACTCGCCATTGGAGATTTCACACTGACAAATCATTAGCTTCCTTTTTCAGGGTTCCACCAGTTTACCTTTTTAACTTGCTTAACTGAACTCACAATTATACTGAGGACAATACAGATAGAAGTGGCGGGGAAGGGGGGAGAAAACATTTGTCCATTTTTTGACGCTGCAAATAGGAAATAATGATGTTTGCTTTTGAAATGAAAGCCATTCCAGTACATACTAAATTACTCCGGTAGAAAGGGTGCGATGAAGAAAAACAAATGACAGCAAAATATGAGGCGGAACCTCTAATGCGAGCAGCTTTTTCATTACAAAGAAGCAGCGGTGAGGGGAAAGACAGAGAGAGATGGTTGCCACCATTTCAATGGAAACAAACATTGCTTTGGGCCTCTTTGTAAACAGTACACAGCTGCTATTTCGAGTGATGGGAGCTCCACCTTGTCACAACAATTCCTTAAAAGAGGAACAGTTTAATGTCAACAATATTTTCTCCATCTGCCTGTTCATGAAAACCCTGCGGATCCACCAGGGAAAAGCTTCCTCTCACACAGCCGGGGAGGTGCGGAATCCAGATTTCGCGAAGAGCGCATCATATTACATCAACTGTGGAAGATGTGCTAGTGCAACACTCAATGGGACCTAACCTTGGAAGAAATCCATTTGCTTAATCGATTGTTAGATGCATAGATATACTCAATAAAATCTTGAGAGAAGTAAAAGGCATTGCAGGAGTTTGATTAAAAGAATAGTTCAACAAAAGTAAAAATTCGGTCAACATTAGGGGTAATCAGATTACTTTTTTCAAGTAACTAGTAAAGTAATGCATTACTTTTTAATTTACAAGAAAATATCTGAGTTACTTTTTTAAAACAAGTAACACCAAGTAATTCCCATTTAATGATTGAAAGCTTTCCTGTCCCCATGTTGGAAGAAATCGGGAGTAAGATGTTAATTTAGTTCTAGAATTACTGTTAACCTGCATTAATTCATCTCACTTTGCAAAAAAACAGAATTAGTCTTTCTCAAAATGAATAAAAACAGTGAAATGCAATTTAGAATATGATGCAAACTTGCAATAATTAAATAATTATAAATTAAATCCCATTTTATTAACAAGTGTCTTTGCTGCTGTCCTTCGACGATCCAATTCAATCATAATAATAAGCAAAAATTACTCAAAATAAACTAACATTTATTCTTTGTTTATTGCTAAAGAGTGTTAAACTTTCTTCTTCTGTGTTCTACTATACAGATGTAAATGTACTTTTCCTTCAGCCTGAGGCTTTTGGTGTGAAAGGGCTGTTACATTTGACAAAAACACATTTTTATATTAAAAACAAACAAGCAAACCCTGTGCAGATTTAAAAAGTAATGCAAAAGTAACTTAACACATTGCTTTTCATGTAAAGCAACTAATGTAATTAGTTACTTTTTTAGGGAGTAACACAATGTTGTAATGCATCACTTTTAAAAGTAACCTTTCCCAATACTGCATTTAAAGTTCATACTGTTTTGTTTGTTTGTTTGTTTGTTTGCTTGTTTGTTGTATGGTTTGGTCCCTACTGAAGAAATTCATACAAGTTTAGAATAACAATATATATTTTTTTTAATTTTGGGCAAACTATTCCTTCAAGAACTTATGTATACAATCAGCATATGCAATAGTTGCAATAAAGCGCATAATTCAGTGCTTGACTGATGCTAGGATTTCTCCTAGGTGGTAAAACTCAATCAGGAAGCTGGTCATTTTATTAAGAGGCCTCACCTTGGTTCCAATTTACAGTGAACATGAATTATTTCCTCCCTTATAACTCTCCTCCTGACAGCTTCACACAGACACAAAATCCCAATTAATGTTTCCATGAGCAGAGTGTCAGTCTCTAATTGGATTAGATTACAAACTTGATTGGGACCAATTAGCATGCCATGGCCTCACCTTTTGAAAAAGGAAAAAGTAATTTATCCTAATGGAGACGTTTGCCAAGGTGTATATTAGGAGTTTTACTGCAGTCATGGAGTCAGATGGCCTGGCCCCAGGCTCTGTGAGTTAAGCAGGCTTATAAATAGGCTGGCTGTTAACACACGCGACAGGAACGGAGAATGAATTTGGCGCTGGAGCGTTTCTTTCTGCAATCAGGATTCTGTGGGGGAGCTGACACTTCACATTTAGATTGCATAGAAGTAAAGCCTCTGGTAACAGGTGTGACCTACAGTAAGCTTGACTAATACTCACCACTGCTCTGTCCTGGCTGGCTTTAATGGAAAATCACCATAAAGGTAATTTGCAGGAAGTAAATGTAGTCTGCCTTACATTAAGGCCGCAGGAATGAAGAAGAACCTGGTGCTTTGCATGACACTCATTTCCACCATTTTGATACCTTATTTTCTCCTTCGTAGATTAACACCCATCACAGCCCACTAGAGATGGCGAGGCAAAAAAAAAAATGGCATCCAAGCATGCAGATGCGGTCAGAACTGCAGAGGAAATTGGGTGAGAATGAAAGGTTAAGTATATTTGTTTTCTCAGGCACCGTAATTACCTTTAAACTAAAAAGCTCAAATCACTGCCACGCTGCAAAGCATTTTCCTCCTTTTACTGACTGATGGCTTCTTTAAAGTTCCTTGGCAGCTCATATATAAACAATCACATTAATTAATTACCTCATTCTGCTTGCATTTTCCCCACGCTTCACTTTCACAAAGCGAGAGGAGTGTTCAGAAATGAAAACAGAGCAGGGAAGGTTTACAGAAAATCCCAGACATTTAATTGGACTTTGTGTGTGTCTTTGTTTATGCCTCTCTCTACCAGTAAAATGACTTGTGAAATTAAAGTGAAATGCTTTGATCACTCATAGCATTTGAATGGGGGGAGGGTTTAAATATTTAAAATTCATCTGCAGCGTCAAGCTTTGATCTGCCGGCTGATTAATGAGGTTTGTTATTGAAAATATACTAAACGAATCTCAGAACGCCTGCCCACTGTACTTGCAAGTTGTCTCGCTGAGCGAGGGGAAAAATTACGATATTATAAGGTAAAGGGTAAACTGCTCATTGGAATTATCTTTCCTTTTCTCCTCCTCTTTTTGAAGAATGAGACAGAAACAAATAGTGTTTTCTTCCTTACGAAGTAGAAGTGTACTTGTGAATAGCAATATAATGGCACTATAAACTGTGAACTGATCTATCTATCTATCTATCTATCTATCTATCTATCTATCTATCTATCTATCTATCTATCTATCTATCTATCTATCTATCTATCTATCTATATCTACAGTGGCATGTGAAAGTTTGGGAACCCCTTGTAGAATCTGTGAAAATGTGAATAATTTTAACAAAATAAGAGAAATCATACAAAATGCATGTTATTTTTTATTTAGTACTGTCTTGAGTAAGATATTTTACATAAAAGATATAGTCCACAAGACAAAAACATAGCTGAAATTATTAAAATATCCCCCTTCTGCTTCAAACATTCACTGATGCGCCAGAAGAAAACACAATGCTTTACATTTAAATTTGAAGATCAATTGTACTTAATTTGTCTTTGAGGAAACATGCAAGTATCTTTTGTTGCTTCCGAAGGGCAGTACTAAATGGAAAAAATATATATTTCAACAAAATAAGAAAAATCTTCATCCTGTTCAAAATAGAAAAATGTAGACATCTTCATCCTGTTCAAAAGTTTTCACCCCCCAGCTATTAATGCAACGTGCTTCCTTCTGGAGAATCAGTGAATGTTTGAACCTTAATAGTTGTGTTTGAGTCCCTCAGTCATCCTCAGTGTGAAAAGATGAATCTCAAAATCATGCGGTCACTGCTGGAAAGGGTTTAAATATGCAAAAGATGAAGGAAAAATGAAGAATCTGCAGGACTTGATTTTTCTGAAGAACAGTGCTCAGTTTAACTGTTCAGAACAAGCAAGGGACTCATGAACAACCATCACAAAAAACCAAAAAACAATGCAGTCGTGGATCATCCAGGTAACCACACACAGTATTAAGAACCAAGGGTTCCTAAACTTAAATCTATGTTTGTCTACTATACTGCACTGTATACATCTAACTTTGATATACTTTTTGTTTGCGTAGCTTGTTTAATTTATATGTTTAGTTTCTTTCTGTAATTTGTTACAGAAAGCGTAACATTATATAGCCTTATTATTGAACCAGAATTTACAGAAAATGAACTAAGAGAGATTGATGTTTTATGTTAGAACACTGGCTCCGAAACACATGTCGAATTCTGACACTGAGAAGAAATTGTTGAATACAGTCATTATTTTTGTTTCTTTGTACACAAAAAGTATTCCCCGTATGCCACATGGACTATTTTAATGATGTCCTTACTACTTTTCTGGGCCTTGAATGTGTCAGCTGTGTTAATGTCCATGCAGGGTCAGAAAGCTCTTGGATTTCATGAAAAATATCCTTATTTGTTTTCCAAAGATAAACAAAGATCTTACGGGTCTTGTACCAACATGAGGGTGAGTAATTAATGACATAATTTAAATTTTTGGGTGAATTATTCCTGTAACTAAAGTGTTACCATCTTTTAAATTTTTAAATTTCTTTCTTTCTTTTTTTTTTTTTTTTTTTGTTCAAAATTTCATACAAATCTGTGTCTAACCATTCAAAATTATAGTTCAAAATTGTTATTTCTATGAATTTCACTTCATTTTTATTGCAATTCCTTAATTATATAGACCTTTTAAATAAATTATACAACCCTTTAAAACTCACAGAAGTGTATTATTCTTTAAAAGATGTAAACAGTAGTCTGGGTACATGAATTATTCTGAAAGAATCACATTAACTCGAATTGCTGACCCTCCTGACACTCAGGTCGACCCACCCCTCTCCATCATCACACTGGTGTCTATCACCAACCAACAAGGCCAATGCAGTTAAACCCTCTGTTAAGGTCTATCCCACAGTTGACCAGGTGATGAGAACTGGGGCAGTCATCTTCAGAATGTGTGTGTGTTTCAGTCCTGATATCTCTTCTTAAAACCTGTGAAGGAGAGGGTTTGAATTGATCAGCATCAAGCTGACAGTGTCTTTGTAGTAGGGCTGGACCATGCTGAGTTCATGGAATTCAGAATAAGCTTAAATAGATGAGCGCTCCAGCGCGCTAAAGGCTTACATAAATGAGGAATTATTAGGCTATAACCCAAACACGAGACACTAACTGTACCATCAGAGTCATGGCTTTTCTCTTTAAAGTGACTCATATTAAACAGTACAGCAACCTTAGAAAAAAATTCACATGTAGTTCTACTTCAATAATTACATTAGGATATATTTGCACAATGCAAGTTCAAACATCCCCACATTTAAATTCATAAGCAGGAAAATAAACAGAGATAAATGTGTCCACTTGATCCAGAAATGCCTCAGTGAGTTTGCTCCAGAATAATGTACCCGGCCTGTAAAATGCTTATTAAATTAGAGGAGCGCTCCTTCTTACAATACAATGCTTTCATCATCTAATAAATATTCAAAAGATAGACGGCTCCGAAAACAAATATGAGACATAGTTTGCAGTTGTTTTCATGTGACATGAATGTTTCATTAAGTGCTAAATGTAGAAAAGCCATTCCAATTTCTTCTCCAGCCGCAAGCTGCACCAAACCCAAACTGAATCCTAATGAGTTTTCTATTACAGTAGGGAATTTGTTGCAGTCTGACTACAAAGCCTAATGTTTAGGGGTGAAATTAGAGCAGTGTTACCAGATGAGCCGTCTCAAAAAATAAAGAAAAACAGATTTCTAGTACAGTATGACTTAAGCGAACCTTCGCCACAGTTCTCGCTCATCACAAATTTCCACCGCAATCATGATCAACGACTATCAAGCCAGTCTGAGAGGCCGAGGAAGTGTGAAATTTTCATTTTAGCACTGGTCTGGGCAGGTTGTGAGAAGAAGGTGAATAACCGAGGTTGCTGCAGGTCAGCGATGATGTATCTCCCGTAAGGTGTTGTCTGCGTCTGACAGGTGATGTAGCGGGTCATGAATTGCCTGTCTTAACATTTCAGGCCCTGCACAGACCGATGTTTCAGATGCTGTTGCGGAGGCATTATAAGGAAGAGCCACCTGCTTGTGAACAAGGTGATCAATGAACAGGGAGCTTTCAGTGGGCTCCATACGAGACTCATATTGATGTTTCAGGACTGGGGCCTGAATCGATGGCAGCTGTTTGAGTCTGACTGAGCTAACTGCGCTTAACGTCAGCTCTGAAGGTGAAATTAATTGATTGAAGGGATGACATATATTGGAGACGGGTGTCAATCTGTGTTTATTTATGCTCCCATGAGCAATTGAAAACATGAGGAGGGGTGCGTCTGGGACAAGAAGCGCTCAGTGTCGTTCTTTTACCAGGTTATCACAATGTCTTTGGTTCCTCTGTGGTAGTTTGATGCAATTAGTGGCATTGAAAGTGGTTGAATGGCATCAAATTTTAATGCGCTGAGAATGTGCCCATGATGGCACATGCTCCTATTAAAACAAAGACAGGTGGTGATAACGGTGCGTCCACCCCTGTCAGAGCTGTGTCATGAGCAGAATGATAGTAATTAGTGTGATGCAAGGAGTGATAAAAATATATTCGGCAAGTGCGATGATGAATAATTCTCTCCAAAGTTTTAGAAAGAAGCTACCTTTAGCTAGATGTTTTTGAAGAACTTTAATACTCCATCTGGTCTGGCTATTTTCTATTACACTTGTATAGAACACTGATTATTGAGACTTAGGACAAAACATGTCACATAACTTTACTTCTAATTAGTGTTAATATAGCAACAGTTTTACTGAACAGTAGAATGTTCAAATGTATATCTCAGAGACGCAAGGAAGGCAGTGTTTCCTCAAAAGAATTGTAGCACAAAAATACAACAGTGCCAGTATTACAAAATATAACATTAAAAAGTATAGAAATCACTTGTTGTTCCAAATAAACATTGTCCAACAGCAACACCAGCAGGTAAAGTGTCTTGCCTCCCCTGAGCCCATTGAGTTTTAACAAACCATCTAAAGAATAAAAGGAGGAAAATAATATGAGAGGAGGCAATGCCTCCATTGCGATATGATTGGATATGACTGGGTATGTTTGGCTTTCATTGGTTCATGAGGAAAATCCACACTCTTGTGTTCATGTCCATTCCACGTTCCTGAATCAGTCTGAATTAACAAAATAATGGTGTTAATGGAAAGACTAATTTTAAAAAGTAAAGAACACACAGATATAACCAGTTTACTACGTCAAAGACTTCAAATGGTATGAAAACAATTTCTGTGGGAGTTTTTAGTAAGTAAAATTGGTTATTAATCAGTTAATTAGTTAATTAAATTAATTAGTAGTTAAACGTTAACTATTAAAAAGAATTCCTGAACGTAAGTTAACAAATAATAATAAATATATTGTTTAAATTCTTACTGCCTTGAGTTGTTATTTTAAAAAATAAATTTAAAATGCTTAAAAACACTAACTTGATGAAATTTATACTTGGCTTGGCTAGAATATTGATTACATTGTTAATGTAAAAATATAAAATAGTTTTTTTTTTTTCTGATAGTGTAAGTAATGTTTATTTAACCAAGAAAATATGACTGAGTCAGTCATGAATTTATAAACGTCACTTTAGAACTAGCAGCAAAAGAACGTTCAGTAGCTTAATTGAAAGCTATTGTATTACTGTATTAAAAGCTCATTGTATTACGTAGAGTATTATGAGAGAGAGATAAACTAGGCAAGTGTGATTACCTGCATCTAATCTAGCATTCATTCTTCAAATCGGTCTCATATTCAATATAAACATCAGTTTGAATATCTGCTGAGGAAAGCGTTATCTTTGTCGTAACGTTAATATCCTTTCATCTAAGGGTGATTTTGCTGCTTAGTGCATTTGTTCGCTGCATCAAGCTATTGTTCAAACCAAAAATACCTTCTGCTTTTAGCATTAATTTTTCAGTATAAAAGTCTTTCCAGATGACTCATAAAAACAGTCTCTTGTCGCCATCTAATGACAGAATAATGTAACTAAAATCACCATCACAAACACAAACAAGGTTTCTCAATACTAAACACTTTTAAATACTACTGTTTTTCATATAAAATGTTATTTACTGAATAGCAATATTCAATAAACAACAACAACAACAGCCATCAGAAAATCTGCTAGGCAATTCAGTCAAAAGTACAAAGACAGCACTCTGATATACAGCATATGATTTACATAAAAATGATGATATTTTGCCAAAACTATTTGCTCTAGAACAAATTAAAGTTTCATGACACCAAAGACTACCCATTAGATTCACCCAAAAGGAATTATATCTCATGTTTAACCACTATAGAGACATCAAAAATAGTAAATTCCAGAAGATCTGGCCGAGGTGAGACTGCTCTTGTGTGGATTCATGAGCCCTGAAATGTCGCTGACGACCTGGAATTCTAATGTCCGAAAATGTTGACACAAATTTTCGAATAGACGTAATCTTTATAAACAGACTGCATATTTAAACTATAAACAAGTACATTCTTGTATAAAAACCTCTTAAAACTACACTGTAAAAAATGACAGTGAATTTAACGGTAAAAAAACTGTAAAAATGCTACGGTAAAAACCTGTGAAATGGTTAACGGTAAGTTCTTCTTCTATATGCGGTTAAAAACTGTGTTGGACATTGCATGTAATTTTACGGCAGTATACCATTTTTTTGAAGTGTAAAGAATGTAAACAGTGACAGTGAATAACCGTAAACTGACATTCCCAGAATCCCCTGTGTTTATTTATTTTTTTTATTTGATGTTTTTTGTGGAAATAACTTTTTCTTCTTTTTCTTCTCTTTTCTTGGCAGTTTTGTACATTAGGGTTATATGTTACATATAATGTTGTTAAATTAATGTTTTTTGCATTAAATCAGTTTTATGTATGTTACCATGATGGTGTTTAGTGTTTGTGTGAATGACACTGTGCACCTTCTATATATGCTATTATTTAAAATCTCCTTGTAATGGGCTTTCGTTGATCATGTGATGTTATCATCACCACCTGCTTTTGGTGGTTATCAGTGTATTGCAAAGGTACAAAACAGATTTCAGTACTTCCAGAGGTTGGTACATCACCATTATATCAGATAAAAAAAAATCAGAAATTACGGTATTTACCTGTATATTTAAGTGAAAACCGTAAAATGTAAAACATTGCTACCGTATTATTTACAGTAAAACTCTGGTAACCACAGCTGCCAGGTTTTTCCCGTAAATTTTACGGCTTTTTTTTTTTTTTTTTACAGTGTACATTCTGTGACATAAAAAAAATGTATTTATAAAATTACAGTGAATTTGGGTATCCGCCATGATACTTGCTGTAAGAAGTACCGCAAGCAGAGTGATACTATTACAAATGGTGAAACGGCTGTTTCTGAAGTCTTATCAGCCAATCAGATTCGATGACCAGACAGAACCATTGTGTGTGTGTGTGTGTGTGTGTGTGTGTATATATATATATATACACACACACACACACACACACACACACACACACACACACACACACAAACACGAATGTAATTGAAGAAAAACATAATTTTTGACCATTACAGATTTTATTTCTAGTGTGTGTTTATTATTTAAATTTAAAAATTTTGGTAACACTTTATAATAACGTAAGTCATTTATAAGTGGTTTATTAATGATAAAATAATGATTTGCAAAACATTCATATATGTTTAATAAGTGATATGCTAACAATTTGTGTATGTTTTGTTAATTCAATTACAAGTAATTTACAAGTAATTAGTTAATGATGAACTAATCATATAGAAAACATGACAATGCATTCATAAATGATTAATAAGTGATATGTTAGTATTTTTATCTGTTTTGTAGATTAAGTTATAAATCATTTAGTGATTAGATAATGATGAACTAATAATTTACAAAACATGATTATACGTTCACAAATTATTAAGTAATATGCTAACAGTTTACAAATCTGTCGTAAGTTATCTAAAAAAATAGCATATCATGAAATAATCAAACAGATGGTTAGTAAGTGGTTAATGTTACTAGTTAATATATTATTTGTCACTTAAAAATAATTAAAATATAAATCATTAAAATGTTTATCCTTCACTGAAGATCACATCATGAATAAATCATTTACAAATCTTTCTGCATCCCCTAATCTAAAGTGTAAACAATTCATCAGTTGTACATGTTTTACTCATTATTCAAAGGTCTTTCACCCAGTGTGTATACCTACCTGATACCCACACAACCTGGAACCGGCAGGTTTGTAAAACATTTACAACTGATGAGTAGTTTACACTTTAGATTAGGGGATGCAGAAAGTGATGTAAATGCCTTATTAACACCAGATCATTTGCAACATGAGAAAGATCTACAAATGATGTGTAACACATTTACAAATGATGAATTGTTTACACTTCAGATTAGGGGATGCAGAAAGATTTGTAAATGATTTATTCATGCATTTACACAACAGCTTTTAAATACTAAGTGTGTACTGCAATGTAAGGGCTGACTGGTGAGGGTAAAGATGTCTTCTCTGGCAAACATGAGCTGCGCCCCAAATGACGCACTATATACTCTGCACTTATTCACTATGTACTTATGCACCATGTAGTGTATGAATTATATAAGGTTATTTTGTATTTTATAACACCCTAAGCAAACTTTCACAGGAACCTCAATTTTTTTTTTTTTTTTTTCATATCAACTTCAAATTTTGGATAAATAACTTATTTAGATGTAAGGCTTCAAATTGATATCAAATTTAGGATAAAACCTTTTATGTAAAATATGTATTTTATATGAAATATAATAAAAATTGCACAGTGTATTTTCTTTACAGTAAATTTGAACTTCTGTAATTTGTTAAAAAAAATCTGGTGTGAAATCTGCTGACAGTTAAGGGGTTAACTAGTAATTTAACCGTTTACTAAGGATATGTTTGATTATTTTATTATATGCTATTTAAGATAATTTACGACAGATTGGTAAATCGTTAGCATATTACTTACAATAAAATGAACTTATTAATAATTTATAAACACATTGTCACGATGAGAAGGAAAGGGTCTGGGTCCAAATGCAGGTGACATGATTTTAATATAATTAAACACAAATAAACAAACAAAAAGGCCAACACGGCACAAACTAAGAACTAGAACACAAACTAAACCAAAGCCAAAACATAATCAAAGGTCAAGGAATCTCGGAACACAAAAACAAACCAAACACGAGACAATGCAGACATGAATGCAGAGTGAGTAGTGAAGATACTTATAGTCCTAATGGTGAACAGATGTGGGTGATTAGTGTTGATGACAAGGACAGGTGGACAATCAAGGAAGTGTAGTGTAGGACAGCGACCTCAGGTGGCTGAGGGAAACCCCACAGCCCCGATCATGACAGTACCCCCTCCCTACGGAACGGCTTCCAGACGTTCCCAAAGTCTGGAGGGAGGAGGTACGGAGGAAGGCAAGTCAGGGGGAGGGATGGCGGGCCAGGTCCGTGCATCGCAGTCACCGTCGCGCCAGAACCAGAAAGCGCAGCCGCCTCCGCGCCAGGAACAGAGCGCGCGGCCGTCTCCGCGCCAGGAACAGAGCGCGCGGCCGTCTCCGCGCCAGGAACGGGACGCGCAGCCGCCTCAGCGTCAGGGACAGGACGCGCAGCCGCATCAGCGTCTAGATCAGGACGCGCAGCCGCCTCAGCGCCAGGAACCGGACGCGCATCCACCTCAGCGTCAGGGACAGGACAGGGGTGCTTCCGCGCCGTCTCGGCACTGCGGGTGTCCATCGCCGCCAGGCAGGCGTAGATGAACTCGAACCGAGCTGCCGACGCCGCCTCGAAGGACATCCCCTCAGTGTCCGGAACAGAGCAGGTGGTTGCTGCCCCCTCAAAAAAAATTCTCCCCGCTGGACCCATCATTGATGTCTGCATTCTGTCACGTATGGGAAGGAGGAGATCTGGGTCCAAATGCAGGTAAGTATTTTTAATTAATAAAACAATAAACAAACAAAAAGGCCAACACGGCACAAACTAAGAACTAGAACACAAACTAAACCAAAGCCAAAACATAATCAAAGGTCAAGGAATCTCGGAACACAAAAACAAACCAAACACGAGACAATGCAGACATGAATGCAGAGTGAGTAGTGAAGATACTTATAGTCCTAATGGTGAACAGATGTGGGTGATTAGTGTTGATGACAAGGACAGGTGGACAATCAAGGAAGTGTAGTGTAGGACAGCGACCTCAGGTGGCTGAGGGAAACCCCACAGCCCCGATCATGACACACATAGTCATGTTTTGTAATTAATTAGTTCGTCATTAACTAATTACTTGTAAATTTACTTGTAATTGACTTGTAAATGAATTAACAAAACATACACAAATTGTTAGCATATCACTTATTAATAATTTGTGAATGTTTTGTAAATGATTATTTCATCATTAACTAGTCACTTAAAAGACTTACAACTGAACGTTATTATAAAGTGTTACCAAAATTTTTATTTAATGTTTTACACAAAATAGTTTAGCTTTTCTATTCAATTATTGAATTATTTTTCTATTAAGTGTCTATTGTATAATTTTAGGAAGGTCCATTTGGTAGTTTGCAACACAAGAAAAATGAAATATCTGCTGCATTTAATAAATCAATTCAAAATCTCAATTCATTTATTCATTCAATTGAATGACAGATTTGTCAATATGTACAATAAATATTTGATTATTATTGTATCTAATGGTGTTGCCCCATATTTTAATCGCAAGAAAGAAAGAAAGAAAGAAAGAAAGAAAGAAAGAAGCTGTAAACTTTAAGCATAGAAAATCCAAAAAGTAATTAATTGATACATCAGTTTTCACCTTTTAAAATTCTTTAGCCTGTTTTGACCCAGTGAATCAGTGAGAAATTATGTCAAATACAGATTCAGACTGCTGTTAAGAGAAACATGCCAATGTGGTAAAAAGAAAGTGCATAATCTCTTTGAAAGGGAAGTGTTAATGTGCCAGGGAGTCTTCTAGGAGCAGCAACCTTCATTTAGTCACAATTCTTCACTTTCTTTTCTTCCCAGTGTCTTGAAACTGTCCCTTAAGATGGCCAACCTGCTGACAAGTCCCATCTAGTCATTGTGCCTCTTAAAGTATCTTTCCTCCCCACTAATCAAAATGACTCTCTGTTAAATAAACCATGAAAAAAGCTTTCCCACTGACGGTGCACTGAGGCGTAAGGCTGTAAAGCTGGAGCATTAATCAACAGATCGGATTTCTGCATGCAACTGAGATTCTCCCTTCCTTTGTAAGTCTTCATTACAGAACAGAGAACCAATAAAAGGACAAAGCTATGTTATCTGATTGCAGTGAAATCAACAAAGTCAGATGTTTGTTCACGGCGGTTAATAAAATCTAAAATAGAGGGAAAGTTGTGTTTGGCACGAGGCGCAAGAGAGAGAGCTGCCAACAGATATCAGTGAAAGTGACTGGTCTGTTCTGTCAGCGATGTAGCAGAATGCTAAGTGGCCAACCAAAATGGCAGAGCAGAGTATGAAGGCAGTGTCTCAGCCTTTAGAGAGTGGGAATGGGTAACAAGGGCAGGCAGCAGGTTCTTTTAGTGCGGCTTGCCTGTTTTATGTGCCTGTGCAGACATGCTATTCCATATCAAATCAAACTAAAGATCACAAGAGATCACAAGACAAGAGGCCAGGCAGAAGATGGGACATTACTGACTGTGATTATGCCTGTCACCATCCCACAGTTTCAGATTATAACCCATTTACAGTATGATTACTCTATTTCTGCCAGAATGGAATAGTGGAAACCAGGGACGTTTGTAACACAGTCAGTTTAACCACTTAGAAATTAAATACAGAGATGATATCCTTTGGACCAGCATCATGCTGAGATGACAGGAAAAATAGTTACAGGACAAAAAAAAGTAATTTAATTTGAGGTCATATTAATGCACACGCTACCGTTCAAAAGTTTAGGATCAGTAAGACTCTAATGCTCAAGGCTACATTTATATGACCAAAAACAGAAGAAAAAAAAAAAACAGTAATATTGCGAAATGTTATTACAATATAAAATAATATTTTAATATATTTTAGACTATAATTTATTCCTCTGATGCAAAGCTGAATTTTTAATAAGCATTACTGCAGTCTTAAATGTCACATAAACCTTTATAAATTATTCTAATATGCTGATATATTGTTAGAATTATCTATACTGGCAACAGTTGTACTACTAAATATTTTTTTGGAACCTATGACACTTTTTTTTAAGAAACTTTGATGAATAAAAAGTAAAAAAAAAAAAAAAAGAACAGCACTTATTGAAAAATTTACTATCACTTTTTTATTAATGTAACACTGAATGAAAGTATTCATTTCTTTCAAACAAAGAAAGGAAGAAAATATTGACCCCAAACTTGGAATGGTAGCGTATATTGTTGCAAAAGATGTCTATTTTAAGTAAATGCAGTTCTTTTTTAAAAGTTTTATTAATCAAACAATCCTCAAAAAAGTATCACAGGTTCCAAAAATAAAAATAAAAATAGCAGCACAACTGTTTCCAGTTTTGATAAGTCAGAATGATTTCTGAACAATCATTTGACACTGAAGATTGGAGTAATGATGCTGAAAATTCAGCTTTGATCATAGGAATACATTTAATTTTAATGTATATTAAAATAGAAAAATTTTATTTTACGTTGTAATATATATTTTTTTCTGTATTTTTGATTAAATAAATGTAGCTTTTATGAACATAAGAAACTTAAAACAAGTTAGAGTCGCTGTCCCAGTAGTAAAATTAACATTTTTGTATATGTGCCAACTTGATTTGTCCAAATCTTGTGATATTTTTACAAACGTTAAATCATACAAATCATTACAAGTTTGTCATGAGACTATGATAGGTATATTTTGTTTTATACATACGTTACAAAGGCACATAGATGGTAGAGGGAGTGAAATGTGCAAAGCTAGCTTTGTGATTGAGGATTTTACAATGGAAAGCAAATAAGTCATCTGTGATTATCATACACATGAGCACCATCCAGCTCTATTAAGCCCTTATACAAAGTTGCAAGTCATCAAAGGGTGGGGAAGATGTCAGCATTGACTTTTATTGTTCCCTGATCAAATGAGCACCAATAAGTCATGGCATATTTAAAAATTACACTCATGAATAAGAAACAAAAAATCTCTTAAATTTATCATAATCCCTGCTTTGAAAGTTAAGAATACATTTCTTGCTGAAGAGAATGCAGCCTTATGACAAGTCTGAAAAGAGGTAATTATTTATGACTAGCTGACTGTAGCTCTGCGTTAGTTAATGCAATTTGTCATCTTTTCACACTTAATGATGTAAAGACCCTGTCAATCTGAGTTACCCTTGAAAAGCACATGTTTAATTAAACCCCGCAATGTATAGAGCGGTAGAGGACAGCGACCAAATATATTTCACTCTCTCAGCCAGACTGCGCCACGTGTCAGGCTGTGTCCAAGCAGGAAGAAGTGACGCAGATGAAGGCGATAGCATTTGACACCTGGGAAAAAAATGTCCCTGCTCATCTTCCAGCTGTGATTTGAGTGGAGAGGTATGCACCACACCATAAGAGAAACAATAGGCCTGGGGAAAAAAAAGCTGCCTCTCTTGTGTAGGCATATCCAAACTCAAAACTTCTCTCTGGGGGACGATGTCTATGCCCGCAGAGGACTCACAGATTCAACCAATGTCTGCCATTTTGACACGTCAAAGACACAATTACACAACATGATAGCTAGACCTGCCTCTACATGCACTCTGTATAGATTTAAAACTAGTGAAAATAGTGAAAGTAGCTCTTCGGCCCATTGTTTTCCTTTCTTTGTCTCTACATGGCTTTGGTTCTGTATTAATTTATGAGCACAGAAAATGGGCACCGAACATGCCTCCTCTATAATCTGAAGCGGCTGATTTAACGTGATTGATCCTCAATATGGGAGTTGTCTTCAAAGAACACAGCAGCAATGATAACATCGCACTACAAGACCAACCTTCAGTCTTTATGTTGCTTCTGCCTCTCCTGAGTTTAGTAAAAGAAGTATGTCTACATCAAGCAACATTCCTCTTTGATTTATGTCATAATCACTTCCAATGCAGGGTACCATTCTCACTTTTCATAAAAGTAACTGACACACTTTTACCTTCTCCAAATTCTCAGAGACGTTGATAAACTTAGGAGAGGATGAGCAGGATCACAAAAAGAGAGCTGGGACGTTTTGATCATTTTTATGTCAGCATGCTCGTGGATAAAGACACGTCTGCGCTGCCAAGTGTCCCAGGCAATCCCGGCTTCATTGAGTCCTGCTCCGCTATGTTCTAAATCACTACTCTTTTATTCTTCTCTACCATAATAGCGCCGCTATAAAGAGCAGCAGAGGAGCAGGAATCAATAAAATCATGCATCTAATAAGGGGGGGCAGGATTAAAAATGGTTCCTCCAAAGCCTTCAGGGGAAAATCGAGGTGAGATTTAAGTCTTCTGACAGGTACATCGGGGACTTTCTCTCCCATCCCTGCCAGAGTGGACCAGGCGGTGGGCTCGGGACTTGTTTATGGCAGGTTGGGATTAAGAAGGTCGGATCTACACCGCCATTTCTCAAGGCCTCAAAAGCCCAGTAGGCTAATTAAACGGTAACAGGCGAGACATGGGTCTCTCTTGCGCTCACCTCCTGGCTTTGCTCTCTTCAATTCCAGCAGTTTAATTTTTCTAGAAAGGGGGCAACCCTGTCGGAGCACTGGGCAGGCTTCCAGCTCTGCGGTGGGATGTTGGAGGGGTAGCGACGCCATGGAGGAGGACCAGAGCGTCAGAACAAGGAGAAGGTTGGTCACAGGAAAGGCCAGGTCAAACTCTCTATGCACCAGCTGACAGCTAGAGTCAGACCTTCCTGCTCCATGAGGCTGAAGGACAGAAAAGGAGGGGGAGGCGGTGGTATCGACAAGACGGAAGCATTGTGACTCGCATTGTGATTCTCGTGCCAGTGTTTCCGTCCACCGTCACGCCGCTGGAAGGGCAGGCGGCTCGCGTCCAAGGGCTCCCCGTGGAACCTGTGTTAGAACGGTGAGGCCCGATGTTGTTGACCTAGCCCCAGGGTGCATATGTCACAGCCAAGGCCATCAAGGCAGTTCCCGTCATCGCATTTGCACTTCAAAAAACATTTGGCTTGCACAGCCTTGGAGCAAGGGAGTCTCAGAGGTGCTTGTGATAGTGGATTCACCAGCTTACAGGAAACCTCCTGAATTAAACAGAACGAATGGCAGCTGTTGGATCCGTCCAACTTCATCTCTGAAAGACCCTGCACTGCTAATCTTCTTCATAATACCCATGCCTCTCGCTCGGTTATTGTCTCACGAATTAAAGGGAATCTCATTGCTGAGCGAAGCTTTAGTTAAATAAGATTCACATGGTATTGCTGGGAAGTAGGATTTTGGTCCCAAATTAAAGATGTAACATGCCCTAGCAGTGTTGCAAACACCTTCCTGTAGTCACCACGCATCCAAACTAGAACTACATGAATACAGGTCACTGATGTAATAATTTCTTTATATGTATTCAACTAATTTAAACCATAAATTCAACTTTAATACATGCACTCACTTAATATCAAATCTTATATTCATATTTAATATTTGTAAGGGTCAGTTGCACATAAGAGTGTCCACATTGAAAAGAAAAACTATTTTAAAATATGTTTTAAAACAGTTATTATTATTGTATTCATGTTTGTTTGTTTTTTAAAAATACACTATTTCAACATGACTCTAAAAAAATGTCATGTGGTTTAACCATTAAGTATTTTCCTTGCATACTTTAAGACATTACTATAGACAATTATTTCCACTCAAAGAATTACACGATTTTTATTTTAACAAAAAAATATATATATTATTTTTTAAACATTTATTTTATAATATTTATGTTTTTTGGGAGTTTTACAACTGCATTTTACTTTTTTATTTATTTTTTTAAATATTACTAAGCATGAGACAGCTTTAGTTAAAAAATGTCTAAGAAATAATAATAAATCAATAATAATAAAGCATTATACCAAAAAATCTATATAATTTTCTATTTAAGAATTTATTTTCATGTTGCTTGTTATTTTTATTTTATAGGCATAAGCAAATAAATAATCACTATTATCAGAGAGCACATTAAATAATTAAGCAATGATGGTGATTTTAAAAGTGTACAAAAGTTTCATTATTTAGATGGATCCATTATTTTGGCCTATTATCAGTAATACAAACCTACTGGAAATATTTAAGTGAAATCCAGAATTTCCCATTTTTAAAACTGTGTAGATACTCTCTAAGTTAAAATTGTCCAAGAACATCTTAACGCTTTTAAATAAATTATGGAAAATTTAAGCCAACCGCCAGTGACGTTTACTATGAAATAAATATAAATGCATTAGTGGGAGTGTGGCAGAATGATCACCTCATAAACTAGCTAAAAGCAGTGTAAACATCTAACTAAACATCCATGTTTGTTTTGGACTTGCTCATGTCAAGCCAGCTATGTCTATTTTTAATAAAGGATATCTGTCATTGCAAAATACCCCATAGTGGATTCATCTTGAAATTAGGATTTACATACCCATGTGTTTTACTGAGCAAGATGGCCATATAGCTGTCAGATGTATGGATATGGAAAGACAAGCATAGCTCCAATTTACATAGGTGGGTATATACGTATATACAGTCACACTCAAACTTGTCAGAGCTTGACATATCTCCTGTTCAGCGGTTCACATCACCCAGCTGAATTAAGCTTGTAAATTGAGGTTTTAACAACACTAAGTGATTGTAACATTCATGTCAGAGATTTTTTCGAAAATGAAACCTTCAGTCACAGTGACCTTGACTCAGGGTCAGCGGCAAAATCTTGGTGTGCCTCAATAAAATGTCCCCTATCAATTATTTAACCTGCCAATTGTTTCCCCCGACAAACATGTCCTCCCCAGAAAAGTAAATTATCAGCAGGCACAGTCACCGGGGGAAAGCCTGTCTGGCTGTTGTCAGCTCAGGCTGAGAGAGATTTGAGTTGTTTGCTGTTGGCTTGCTAAAGCTCTCTTTTCTCTCAGGTGTGATGGCTGAGTGTTTTTTTTTTTTTTTTTCTTCTTCTTCTTCTTGCTCTATATCTGCTGGCCTGTAGGGACTTTTCTCAAGCAAAAACAATGCCCAGGGCACGGAAGCCCCCCTAGTGAGATGCCTGATATACTTTAGCTGCAACAAGCAAAAAAATTAAATAAAAATATAGAGACTAATACGTGGTGAACAAAGTAAACACTGTGGCGACGACAAGGGTCTGTGACATGTACTTAAAGTGTAAACATGATTAAAAAAAAAGAAAAAAATATATAGTTTATAACAAATTATACCATAAAATTGATATTGTTAACCAAACACCAGAATTTCAAATACCAAATTATCAATATATAATTTATCAGCAAAAAAAAAAAATATATATATATATATATATATATATATATATATATATATAAGTTAATTACAATATATTTTATAAAAAAAATTGTAAAAATTGTTTAAGCATAAAAACAAAAAGTGTAATACTGCTTTGAATTGTAGTGGTTTTTCAAAAAAAAAAAGTTTTCCGTTTAATTTCATTGTATTTTTGTTTTTCTGGGCAAAAAAAATAAACAAACATTTTTCCCTAATTTTTAGAAGACACCCACTACAACAAAAATCATATTTACAACAAAAATCAATTGATTACGTATTAAAAGATGAATTACTTTCACCCAAATACTAATTATTTATTTACTAATTATTTAATTATTATTACTATAATTCTACATTTTTTAAATTTGCCACTTTCCTAGTGTCACGATGCAGGCAGGAACACACGAACAACGACGTAAATAAAAGACGTATATTTAATAAATCCAACGGAATACAGGCAGACACAGGAACACCAGGGGAAAACATCCATATAACATTAAAGACCGACAAGAGTACTGGGAAAACACACACCTTAAATAGACAGACTAATTACAAACACAGGTGCAGACAATAAGGGAGAACCAAAAACACTCAGAACTGCGGGGGAAAATGGGAAAAACCAACAAGAAAGTCCGGGGGTGTGACACCTAGGTTTTACCCATTTGTCAGTAATAATTTTGTTACTCATTTAAACACAATAAAATGTAATATGCTCCCTTATTCATTTATATATTTTAATATGCACAACTCAGAATAAGCATGTTGTTTGAATTTTTACATATATTTTTACATAAATATGTAACATTGTAACAACAAAAAACTCATTTGAAACCCTAATTTCTAAATTTTCTAAAGCTTTCTAAATCACTTTTGTAAATTTTGTAAAACATGGATATATATAATGTATATATATATATATATATATAGCTCCTATTTTTTATACGGTTTATGACCTCATATATACAGTACATATGTCTACAAATAGGCTTTCCCCCCTTCTACTTCAAGAGTTAATATTGGTCATGTTCCAGTGAAGACTCTGAGGACTAAGAGCGTTATGCTGGATTTAAAAGCTCATTGCCACAGAGATATAGCTGCTCAGTGAGCTATGACCACCTTACAGGCAGCAGAGTGTGAGTGTTAGCACCAGGGTGGCTTACTGTCGCTCCTATAAAGCTCTTTATTATAGCAGTATCCAGCCCTGAGCATTGCCTCCACGCAAACACATCATACTCTGCAACAGGGTGGCCTTTATCTGCAACCAGTGTCTATGATATCACATCAGTTAGTTGCTTTACATGGATGTGAATGTTCCCTACCATCTGTAATTATACTAAACAGGATTGTAGGCAGATGCCATGGTGCATATTCGTGCAATAGTACACAGCGTCAGACTATGTAACCATGCATTTCCATGTACTGCTCTCACAGGCTACATTCACACAGTCAGTGGGCCTCATTCAGTAATAATTTGCATATTTATGTGGGCAGAAAACCTTCTCATACAAAACATCTGTCAGATTTAGAGCATAAGTTTATTTTTGTTGTAATATTAGTAGATCCAAATGATTCATGTTCATACAGCATACAGTAAAGGACTTTCCGTACTGCACTTCTGTCTAGAATACGTACACTGTAACCGATTTTTGTAATTTGAACAGTAATTTACTGTAATATCTACAGTAAGATACTGTAAAATGTATATACAGTATTTTACTGTAAACTGCAAAGGATTATGGGAAAATATATGATCACTACTGTAATTCATTCAAATGTCGTCTGTAACGTCGGAGGTGTATTTTGGATCCTTTTCTTGTGAATGACTGCCATAGTATCGATGAAAACATTATCTGGTAAGCTAATAATGTCAGTAAGCCAAAGTTAACAAACTTAACGTTAGTCACAGAGCAGCATAATATCTTTTCAACGCTCCCTGTTTATAGCTAACTTCAGCAATCTTCAAATGATGTTTAAGTAAGAAATGTGTGTATCAATGTCTTTTCCCAGCAAACACATTTACGTTGTGGCGACGTCTCTGCAATGTTCCATTTTTATAATGTCAACGTTGCCGTCTACGTGCTCGCAACGTTGTAACAACGTGGAAATGTAAGACGCGAAAAGGCTGTGGCAACGTTGTTCGACGACATTCATCAACCGTAAGGCGACGTGTTTACTACATGTATTTTTTCATGCCAGATTATAAATAAAGCTTTTTTCCCCTGCGTGTTATATACACAGGATGAGTATGTAATACTTTTACATACTGTTTATTATTAAAAATAGTTCATTGATATTGTTCTTTTTAACTTAACATCTGCTTGTGTAAACTTTGAATAAAACTTTGAGTAAAAATGCCATACAAAATTCATATAATCAAACTTTATTTCAAACCCAACATTTTATACATACCAAGGATAAGTTACCAAAAGGTATAGGCTATATTTGGGGAAAATGCGATATAGAGTATTACGTATGTAAATATATCAAAGTCATTTAGTTTAAGTATATTAAATTACAAATAAAGCAAAGGCATCTGAGAACGTTTATTAAACAAAAGTAAAACAACGAAACAGCGGTCACCGGCCGATGAGGCGGACTTTGGACGGGAGAATACGGCGGGCAGGTGTCCCTAGTCGGCATTCACTAAATTCCAGGGGTTTCATTACCACGACGTAAAATGGGCGTTTATGGGGGCGTTGTGAAAACGCCCCTTTCTAAAAAAAAATTATTAAGAGAGGTCACCGATCATGCGCAGTAAGTCATTTTTTTTGCGCGGGCATTTCAAAACCTAGGATCAGCACTGATGGATAATGAAGGACAACACAGTCATACAGGTTGTTTTTATGTTTTAAAATCTTACATTTAAATGATTTTCGAAAACAAATAAACAACCGTTATAGAAATGTAAAATGTGTAGCGTCTATTTACGAAAATTAATCATGGTTTACAACATGAATGGTATCTGGCACAAAACCGCTGCCCTCTCTCCGATCGGACAGGTATTTCAAGACACTGTAACCGTATATGAATATAAATATGAAGAGTACGAAACCCCTGCGAACGTGGACAGGTATTTCATGATACTGTATATGTATATGAATATAAATATGAAGGGCACGAAACCCCTGCGATCGTGGAGGTATCTGAAGCAAATGGCTTTTCCCAAACTGCGCATGATCGGTGACCTATGAAAATTCTCAAATAGGCCACGCCTGCCTGGTGACGCAGTATAGATTACGCTGTTCTGAAACCCCTGGAAAAAAGTGCATCCCGATCGTAGTCAGGCAAGGCGGTAGGGAGAAAACAGTCCAAGAAAGATCAACAAATCCAGATGGCAGAGGCAAACGCAGAATCCAGTAGGCAAGCACAAGTCAACACCAAACACCAGGAAAGATATCTGAATACTGAAAGAAATATAGTTCGCTTTACACCAAACTCGACCTGAAACTAACACTCGGTATGTGAATTATCAGCTATTCTGTTCATCCATTAACAGAAAAAAAAAATCTGTCATTGGACACGGAAATTAAAGGATCTGTTAGGATATTTACATATTTATCTGAGAGATATCAAAAAGCAATACTCACGTCCTGGCTTGAAGAATAATAATGGCCCAACTGTCTGTTCAAATTTAAAAAGCGCTTCGGAACAGTAACGAGTAAATGTCGTACAGTGGTTGTCCAGACAGCCTAAGCACAACTTTCAGAGATGGCCCTGATCCGTGGTAGAATGGCACCATTGTGACAACATAGTAACAACCTGAGGACACAACGTAGAACCAACAACCTTTTAGCCATGTTGTTACAACATTGCGAAAAGGTTGGCTACGTTGTGGCAACGTTCTGTGTTTTTTGGGATGTAACTTTATAGGCGGTCCCTAAATTCAGTGACAGACGTGACATAAACAGCGCGCTAACATGAAACACTAAGGTAAAACTGAACACCGCTGTTAAGTGCATCTTTTGTGTTTTATTTTCAAGTGTGTGGTCTCGTGGTCATGTCGTCTGCATCGGAGGTGTATTGGACTCTTTTCTGGTGATTGCTGTCGTCGCGGTGCAAACAACAGGTGAGCTTCGCCTTTCATCAACTGAACTAATGTTAATGTAACTAAATTAGCCACAGGCTGCTGTTCTCCACTGACTCGCAGAACGGGTTAACTTTTTGAAAGAAAGTAACGTGCCAGCAATATATTAATATAGCAAGTTTTGCTAATAAATATTATAAATATTTGTTTTATTAAAAATTTAAATTTTATAACTGTACAGTAGTTGTCTTTTCTGATCATAAACGATAGTAACACTAAAAGGGTGTTGTGACACTGTCTGTTACAGGAGATTTCTCCAAGCACAAACTGGATGCTGACAATCAGGGGCATAATCATCATACATACATGCAGAATCAGGTAACCCAAAACACATTTTGTTTTACATTGCATTTACATTCATGCATTTTTCAGATGCTTTTATCCTAAGCTAGTTTTATTGTATTTAAAATACACATTTGTACGGTATTTATTTCCTGGGAATGTTTTTTTTATTACCATGTCTTGTCACATCAAGATTGAGTTTCCATGCACATTAAAATTATTTCTATTAAACCAGTATTTAAACAGCAAAATGCAGCTGCTTCAGATATCTTTAACTTACTGTAACCTTTAAATTCATAATAGCAATTAGGGCTGGGCGATATGACGATATTATCGTATATCGACGATGTCTTGTAAGTATTGCGATGTCGATGTCAACATCAGGGTTCAGACTACTATCGAAATTATCAAGGGTAAAAAAGATAAATGATAAACCTATTAAGTTGCCAAAACATTTTACATAGCCCCATAGTTACTATACAGGTCTTTTTGCATGCAAGAATAAAATATGTTTTATAGTAGGATGGTTGGGTATCGAAAAGCTATTTTTGGAAATTAAAGCTATTTTTGAAAAGCTGTTTTGGAAATCAGATGGCTAAGGTCAGGAATCAAATTACTTGCTGTAAAATAACATTTTGATTTTGTTTCTTTATTTCTGTATGCGCATTTAAAGGGGTAGTTCACCCAAAAATTAAAATTTGATGTTTACCCCAGGGCATCCAAGATGTAGGTGACTTTGTTTCCTCAGTAGAACACAAACGAAGATTTTTAACGAAAACCGGTGCAGTCTGTCAGTGATTTCATGAAAGTGGATGGGCACCAAACCTTTGAAAGTAACAAAATACATGAACAGAAAAATCCAAGTTACACCCTGCGGCTCGTGACGAAACATTGATGTCCTAAGACACAAAACGATAGTTTTTTTGTGAGAAACTGAAAAGTATTTATGTCATTTTTTACCTTTGATGCACAGCCACGTCCAACTGTCATGAGCACGAACTCTTCATCCAGCTTGTTACACAAGATTTTGGGTATAGCGGGTATTCAAAACGGTAATTACTTGCTATATGCTGATTGTTCAAACCGATATAAAGGTAAAAGATTACGTTTGCTTGCGCAAACTGATCCAGAATTGTTTTTTATCACCGATTTCCCCTTTCCGGCATTTGTGTAAACTACACCAGAGCGCGTACACGTGTAACGAGCCGGATGAAGAGATCGTGATCATGACAGATCAACGTGGCTGTGCATCAAAGGTAAAAAATGATATAAATGCTGTTCAGTTTCTCACAAAAACCGATCGTTTCGTGTCTTAGGACATCAATGTATCGTCACGAGCCACAGGGTGTAATTTGGATTTGTCTGTGCTTGTTTTTTGTTACTTCCAAAGGTTTGGTGCCCATCCACTTCCATTAAATCACTAACAGACTGCACCGGTTTTCGTTAAAAATCTTCGTTTGTGTTCTACTGAGGAAACAAAGTCACTTACATATTGGATGCCCTGGGGGTAAGCAGATAAACATCAAATTTCCATTTTTGGGTAAACTATCCCTTTAATGTTATTTTAAAAGATTCAGCTGCAAGAAGACGAAAATAGAACTCACTTCTGCGCTTGCACGCTGTTTTCTGTGCTGTGCATGTCAAACTGAAAACCGCCTTTCATATTCACGAACACTGGACTAAGCTCTCTTTCTCGCATTCTTGCACATTCGAATGGACAAATACACACAGAATTATATCAAAATATCCCATAAATAAAATCGGTTATGTCTTAAGTGAACATAAAAAGTTAAGAAAGAAAACAAGGGTGTATTATTGGATTTGTGTATTGACATCAGCCGCTGCCGCCTGTCATTAATGTTACTCAAAAAACAAAAAAGAAAATTCCTCACTTATCTTGACTAAATCACGTTCGTAACCTCAGTCTATATTTTATTTGCCTGTTGTTCAGCAGTGACTACAATAATAGCAACGTGCATCTGTGTATGTGATTATTTCGGAGACGCGTTCACATCATTTATCCGAATAGGTCTTTTATTTTAATCTACAGTTTAATAAAACTTAAACAGAAAAAAAGAAATAGTACCACTTCTGAATATTTATTTAAATAGACTGTATAATGATGAAAAACATGATAGTTATACCAAATTCCTGATTTTATTTTATTTACACTACCAGACAAAGCTTTTGAACGGTAAGATTTTAAATGTTTTTAAAGTAGGCCTCTTCTGCTCACTAAGCCTACATTTTTTTGATCCAAAGTCCAGCAAAAACAGTACACTTTTGAACCAGTTTTATTATTTAAAATAACTTTTCTTTTTGAATATATTTAAAAATGTAATTTATTCCTGTCATCAAAGTAAAATTTTTAGCATCATTACTGCCGTCACATGATCCTTCAGAAATCATTCTAATTATCTGATTTTCTGCTCAAAAACTATTATCATGATGTTGCTGAAAGTACAATAATGCTAAAAACAACTGAGTAGATTTTTTTCAGCTTTCTTTGATGAATAGAGAGTTCACATAAACAGCATTTATCTGAAATAGAAATAGTAACATTATGAATGTATTTTATCATCACTTTTGATCAATTTAAATCATCCTTGCTTATCTTTGTATTCATCAAAGAATCCTGAAAAATGTAAAAATTAAATAAAATATGTTTTTCAGCATACTAGAATGCTTTTTGAAGGATCATGTGATACTGAAGACGAGTAATGATGCTGAAAATTCAGCTTTGAACAAAGGAATAAATTAAATTGTAAAATATATTCAAATAGCAGTTAATTTTTATAATTTATCACAATTTTACTGCTTAATGCAGGCTTGGTGAGCAGAAGAGAGTTACTGAAAAAAATCTTATGACTGGTAGTGTACTCTTTTTGCTTTTCAGTATGTGTATGTTTGCCAGGATACAAAGTTTCCAGGGGACTGTGGTGATGCCATTTTTTTGCTGTATCCTAGAGGTCAACATTTGTAATTTGTACTTTTAAAAAGAAAATGTTCAACAATTAAAAAGAATATTATCAGAACTAATGCTTATGAGTTGTTGTGATTTTATGGGGTTGGGGTGTAAAAATCTTGAATTACAGTGCTGTACGACAATTAGATACTATAATTGAAAATACAGTAAAATACTGTAATTGAAGACACAGTAAAAGCACTGTAAATTAAATTACAGTAAAAATGCTGTAAAGTAAATTACAGTAAAGACCTTTTAGTACTGTAAATACACTTACAGTAAATATACTGTAAACACTTTTACAGTAACTTACTGGCATCCAGCTGCCAGTAAGTTACTGTACAATTTACAGCAAACTTTTTACAGTGTACTTGCACTCTTTCACACACAAAGTTTAATGCATTGTAAAATCAAATGTGCTATACAAAACTAAACTCATTAAAAGAGCTTAGTAACACTTGGTGGCCTTGTTACAGTGTAATTACACAAATTCTGTGTAAAGTTCTGTGTAATATTAATTAAGAACATGTACTTACTATATGGTTAGTCTTTGTAGGGCTCTATAATTTCCACAGTGTGGAAAACACGGATAGAATTGAGGAATGCATTCATAAAAATGGAATTTAGTGTCACGGAATTTTAAAAAGTAGGTCATTACACTTAAATCAAAATGCAAAATGGACTAGTGTCTTTGAACATTAAAGGAACTGTATGTAAGAAATTTATTTCAGTTAATTATAAAATGGCCCTGACATGTCACTAGACATTAAGAAATCATGTTCATTTCAAATACTTATATAACTGAAAACAGTGGTCCGGCCAGGATATTGTCATTTAAAAGTGAAAGTTGCAGCCCACAACTGATGTTATTGTTGTCATTTTGTGTTTTGGCCTGAGGCTCCACCCTCCAGCTATCTACTAATCACAAAGTCAGTAGAGTTTCATCCGGGTTGCCAGCACTGCTCTAGTTACAGCTGCAGCTACGAACGTGTCGGATAAAACATGTATAACGTTACGAAACCTAAAAGACCTCGCTATGAATCCGAAATACGTTGTGACAAAGTCCGAAATAAAACAAGGATTTGTATAGGAGATACCTTTGAAAGATGGAGACGGCTGAAAACGGATCCTGCAGCTTAGCTGGCAACCTCGAGTCAGGGGGGAGGGGGAGGGGATACACCGTTCTACAGTATTTTGAAAGTGATTGCAGTACCAGTTTTTGCCATAATCCTACATACGGTTCCTTTAAGCCACAAAAAATAATATTTAAATATGAATTTGCTTGTCTCTGTGTGAATGAATGGCGCAGATGCACGGTTTCGTTTTCTACACACACTGAAGTATGATGCTCGCTGTGTTTTCAGCCTCTGGCGTCTGGCGTACATAGACACATAATCATAAACTCTATAACTGCATTGAGAGTCACTTACCTATTCTTTGGAAAAAATAAAACAGAATTTAAGGGAAAAAAATCAAATGCATTTCATAGGGCCCTAGGTTATTACTAGTAATACATGTAATGCATAGCAATGAAACTAAAATAAATTACGACAAAAATGCATAAATAATTTAATTTATTTCTGTGATGACAAAGCTTAATTATCTGCAGCAATTGCTCCAGTCTTCAGTATCACATGATACTCCAGAAACCATTTTAATATACTGAACTGGTGCTTAAGAAACATTAAAGTGCTCCTTTTTGGGGGTTTTGAAAATTGCCTTTCATGCAATTTGTAACATAGCTGTATGTGAATGCAAACAGTCTGCGAAGTTGTAAAGATGAAAGGGCATCATAAATAAAGTTGTCTCTCAAAATAAAGAGTCGACTCAAGTTACAAGTCACAAGTTGCTTTATCAACATTCTTAACTCGTCACATATTGACGCTTGGTCAGGACACCTTGGCGTCACATTTTGATGCTCAAGGTTCCCCTTATCATTTTTTTTAACACACAGGGTATCCTTTTAGCATCACTTTTCGATGTGCAGGGTCCTCCATTGCTTTCAGCTGTTTGCCTTAATTTAATGGTTTGCATGCATTTGTAAAAACAGAAATCATTTTATATAAATGTATACTTTCATTAGAGCACCTAACCCTACCTTTACCCTAAACCAACCCACTTCTGAACAATATAAAACACGTAACAGGCAAATAAAAGTACAGTATTTATTGCAAACACTGAACACAAAAAGCAGTATAAAAGTATTACAAACAAGTCGTGTTCCATACCAAGTCTTCTAAAGCCATACGATATCTTTATGCGCAGGAGTAAAAGGTTTAATCGATGAAAATGATCCTGCTCCATTAACACGCTCACATCTCATTCAAAAAGGTACTCCTGTACTTTAGCATGATGTAATCAGTCACTGTGATTGCGCCTATTTCTCTCACAAATCAGTCCTTTTGCCTCAGAAGACTTGGAATATTCTTTGAATAAATTATGACTGTAGTTGTATCTGCCTGTTGTTTCCTGTTTTTTTTTTTTTTTTTTTTTTTTTGACAATTGGTAGGTTTAGATGTAGGGGTTGGGTTATGTCACGTATCTGGTCTATCCTGTCATCATGAACTCTTGCACCACACTTCATGGACTTCATTCCCCACAAGCCACTGCACTAATCACTGCATTCACCTGCTCTCACTTTACTGATTACCGCTCACAGCTGCACCTCATCACACTGACTGCATTTAAGCTTCTCACACACACAGCCACACTGCGAAGTCTTATTGTTCCGTATGGTCTTTATTTCCGAGCGTTTCTTCCCGAGTTTGTTTTCCCTGTGTTTTGATTCCTGGACTCCTCCCCGTGTTTGATTCTCGCTGCCAGCCCCGACCTTTCTGCCTGTTTTTTGACCACGATTTCTGCCTGCCCCTTTGTGTTTGTTTGTTTTGAATAAAATGCTGCAAATGGATCCGTACGTCTCTGACTCTCCTTGTGACAGGTTACATGCTCATAAAAGTGTAAATGTGTATTTTAAATAAAATTGTTGTGACTGTTTACATTGACAAATCATGCAATAATAGCAATACTATTACCCAATATTCAATTTATTCATGACGATAAAATTCCCAATGACTTTTGTGTCAGCATATTGATTCCAGAGGAAGCAATGGAGGACCCTGTGCGTCAAAAAGTCGGTAGTGAGAATGTGTTGACTTCTTTGCATAATGTCCTATGTTCCGCATGGACATCCCGCCAAAGCTTGAATTGTCCTCAAGATGCTGTGCTGTGCTCTGCTCTATGACAGTGAATTCAGTTTATTTTTACTTCCAAAGAATGAGGCTTGAAGAATCAGTGGTTAAAGTGACTTATTCACAATAAAGCATGGCCTCTTGTGCCTTATTGCTTACATATACAATGTAAGCAATTGGATCTTTACTACCTTTCATTTTTGAAATGCGTTGTATACAGTAGACCAATCACAACAGACCAATCTTCATGGGACCAATCTGAGCTAAGTAGATGGGTTTGGAAAGATGAATCTTCAAATGAATCGTTTGAGAGTCATTGACAAATAAGGTCAAATTAAATATATATATATATAAATATATATATATTTTTTTTTAATTTAAAAATGAAAGCATTTTTGTTGTTGTTTTGACCTTGCATGCATGTAAACATGTTGTTGGGGACTCCTAAAACCAAATTATGAACCTTTCAAATAGCATTAGCATTATCAAATAGAATTATTATTGTCCTAGTTCAAAATGGTTGTGCTGCTTAATATTTTTGTAGAAACCGTGACTCACTTTTAAATAGACCTCTTTACTGCCACTTTTAATCAATGTAATGCATCCTTGCTGAATAAAAAATATTTAAATCTTAAAAAAAAAAAACTTAAATCTTACTAACCCCACACTTTGAATGCTCTATGTTGGTGCTATATACTGAATGCTATATGTGACCACAAGAACAATTCTTAAGTAGCTAAGAGTATATTTGTAGCAAAAGCCAAAAATACACTGTATGGGTCAAAATGATTTTTATGCCAAAAATCATTAGGATATAAAGTAAAGGTTATGTTCCACAAAGATATTTTGTACATTTCCTACCATAAATATCAAAACTCAATTGTTGATTAGTAATATGCATCGCTAGAAACTTCGCTTGGACAACTTTAAAGGCGATTTTCTCAATATCTCAATTTTCTTGCACCCTCAGATTCTACATTTTTAAACAGTTGTGTCTTAAAAATTGCCCAGTTGTATCTCAAATATTGTCCTATCATAACAACCATACATCAATGGAAAGCTTATGAATTTTAGCTTTCAGATGATGTGTAAATTTCAATTTCCAAAAAAGACCCTTATGACTGGTTTTGTGGTCCAGGGTCACATATATGAATATATTGTTATGCATATCTAGGGCTATTGAGAGTATGTGTGGTTTCAACTGGTTGTAAATTTCATGAAAAATCACAAATCACAATTTGTAAAAAACATTGGTACAAAACTTTTGACGGTTACTCATCACTACCATATGGTGATTTATCCATCACCTAAACAGTAGACAGACACTTGTATGTTGGGAAAACAGCAGTTTGCTGGTGCTGGTGCTGGTTTTCAGTCACATCATATAACACATTACGAGCTTTGGTTTGCAAAAGCGTCTGAACAGCCACCAGCAACTCCCTGCTCATGTCATCTGCGCATCACAAATCGTAACTTCTGACGCGAACCGCTGCACAGAAGCCAAGAGCCGAGGGGCTCAGGCCGGGCCAGCACTAGACTTAAAAGTAATGTGAAACAGGGTGCAAAGGGGGGAAAGAATTTGCCTTCAAGCCTAACATAGACAGGGGTTCAATGGTATGGAAAAAAAGAAAGGGAAGGAGGGAGTGAGAGAAAGACAGAGAGAAAGAGAAAGAAAAAGAGAAATCCAAGGCATGGCCAGCTTCTCCATCATTTCTTTTTAAAAGGTCAGGATTCTTGTAGGTAGAACCGTGGCCGAGTGGAGTGTTGCAGATGCGCTGAACAGCAGGGTATTTTCCGCTGCCATGACCAGCTAAGGAGGACTCCTTTAAAACACATCTGCCAGTAAACATTTTGGCCAAACTCCGGGTCATCTCCCCTGTCTGAGTGCAGCTCAGCCAAGCATGAATGTCTACCTGCACAGGGCCACGAACCGCCTGTCACTCACTCTTCCCCCACACGCTGCTCTCCTCCACTAATCGCTTGGCTGATGTGCAGTCTTTAACTCCTGTCCATCGCTCTCTTTGCAGGTCCAACTGTTCAATCTGACAGTATAGAGCGTTTGCTGGTTGCTGTTCGAAAATGGTTTGACATGAAGGTCTTGAGTGCAGTACCTGTAAACCGCAGTATATTATAATAATTTGATTTGAACAGTCCATAAACAATCTTTTGAATCTGGTGACATCAATTCACCACATTAGTTCAATGAAAAATTACAATTTTGTTATCATTTACTTACCCTCATATAATTTCAAACCTGTTTGAGTTTTATTTCTTCTGCTGAACATTCAAAAAATATATTTCTATGAAAACTTTGGATCACAAAACATTAGACTGTATAGACAAAACGAACACCTGACATTTTCCAAAATACTGTATGTTTTGTTCAGCAGAAGAAAGGAAATTCTGTCAGCAATGCCGGTTCTGTGATTATTTGTGAATCTCCATCACATGCTGTCAGATGAAGCGGCATTTACTACACAGAGCCTTAGTTCACTGACAAGCTACTTAATATCGCATTCATTATCAGAGATGTATCGCCTCGATAATGAACGCATTATTGAATAGCTTGTCAGTGAACTATGGCTCTGTGTAGTAAATGCCGTTCCATCTGACAGCACGTGATGGAGATTTAAGACTAATCATAGAACCGACATTACTGACGAGATAAGAATGATAATTGCATCTGAGTATTTGCACAGTCCTACCCTGCTGAAAAAAACAGCATATGCTGGTTAGGTATGTTTTGGTGCTGGGATGCTGGTCCTTTGCTGGTTTATGCTGGTCCCTTGCTGGTTTATGCTGGTCCTTAGCTGGTTAATGCTGGTGCTTAGCTGGTTAATGCTGGTCCTTTGCTGGTTTATGCTGGTCATGTTGCTGGCCAAGGACCAGCATAAACCAGCACCAAAACATACCTAACCAGCATATACTGTTTTTTTTTTTTTTTTCAGCAGTGTACAAGAGAGTTTTTACCTTCACAGGCATAATCGACTGTTTTTTGTAACTCTTGTGGGTTTTTAACATAAAAGTGTGTATTTAACTGTTTAAACGCAGTAAGACATGAAAAATAACTTAGTTTAGTACTCACATGTTGTGTGACAGCCGGTTTCTGTGCTCATGCTTCAGATGTCTGCACACAGAAAACCATATCAAGTTTAAACTGATATGGCTTTAAAACGCATGATTTTGGTGTGATAGACATCATTATCAAAAGCAAACAGATGTTTTTTGGCAGAGTATCTAAAGCTGCATTCAAGTCCTCCTAGAACGTTCATACTTACGAGTTGACAAGTCATCATTACGTTGTCAGGTGCGTTCAAGTCACTTTGGTCGGAACAAGCATAGGAACAAGATGGTGATTTACCTTTTCTACATGAAATTCAATGATTTGTTAAAACTCATCATCTACAAAATGACGAATAAAGAATGTGCATCATTGTGTTTTTGATTTTTTCAGTTTTTATTCAATTTATGAAGATGATGTAAACTGCATCATTATATACTCTATGGTAATTACACAATAATATAATATTTTGTATATGTAACATATAGTTTTATTGTACATTACAAAAAAACAATCATTTTATTAATTTCAACAAATCAACAACTCGGGGCTTAAAGAAAATTTTGAGTTTCCCACTCGTAATAACGACATTGTGGTGGCGTTCATGTGGGTTCAACTCGTAAATACAATATATCTGACATGACTTGAATGCACCATAAGGTATGAGCTGTAAAGGCACATCCCTATTCTGGAAAAGGGGTGGGAAGCAGCAGCTCATTTGCATTTAAAGATACATGCACGAAAAAACAGCGTGTTTCTGCTTCCACTCAAAATAGGCATTTTTAAATTTATATAATAAATGAGCTGTGGGGTATTTTGAGCTGAAGCTTCCCAGGCAAATTCTGGGGACAACTGTCTTGTATTACATACTGTAAAAAGGGGCATAATAGGTTTCCTTCAAGATTCAAATCAGCATATTAGAATGCTGTCTGAAGGGTCATGTGACACTGAAGACTCAAATTACTGCTGAAATGCATACGGCCTCACAGGAATAAATACAAATGTAATATGTATTTAAATGAAACTTATTTTAAATTATGATCTTTAACAATTCTACAGTTTTATTGTATTTCGATCAAATAAAAGCAGCTCTAGTGAGCATAGGGGAAGAGGATAATAATATTTTGAACAGTATTTAGAGAAGAAAGTGACCCTGCCTATTGAGTTTAAAATTGCGTTTACACATTATGTTTATGGAAAAATGAATACCCTATAAGCGTTTCAGCATGACACTAGTAACAGGTTGTTCCAGTACAGTCTATATCGCTTACTACTTGAGATGAAAAGATTCAATTTTAATCAAATCTGAAGAGCCGAAAAGCAGAATCTCTGCTTAATCGGTCGTGATAAAGAGGATGTTCTCACAGACTCTGTCTGATTGAGATGGACGGGACAGATGTGTGCTTGCGATGAGTATGCCAGCCAAAGATACTAAAACACCTATGGGACTGACAGAAACATCTGGAAGGAATTGTCAATGGGATTGATGCCTGAGCCAAAGTAATGAAAAATGAATACACAGCACCACATGTAAACAACATACAAACTGACCAAAATTCACCACACATGCTTTTAATTTGATTTGTGATTATGTACATGTATTTTTTTCTTTTCCTGAACACCTGTTTATCTATTCAAATATTACATTTTCATGCGGTACAGTAATTTTAGTCGTAAAATGCTCATTAAAGGATAAAAATATGTCTAAGAAATTAACACATATACAGAAGTGGTCCTCAGCTGACTTGGCTTCAGGATACAGATTTTACACTAGACATTAAGTGGAGATGCAACACGGTGTCAAAATTGTTTATCATACAAAAATGTCCATAATATCAAACACTGAAATGTATTAATATTCAATGTGATCTCATTAGGAACTGAAGGAATTCGTATGTAAAGTGTGGTTCTAGCACACATAAATATACATTCCAAGACACTGAAATGTATTAATAACACAGACACAGTGATTTGCATCTAAAACACATATCAAAAACTTTTAGTTATGTGCTTAAATATCAACATTTACAATGGTATATAACTCACATTATTGTCACTGTCCATATATCAGCCTGTTACATTTTTATACTGTTACAAAAGTAATAAAGTTGAGGCATTTGAATAATGGTTCCAACAAGCATTTGTAATCATTTTAATGATCATCCTGAGGCTGTGAAAATGTAAATATTTCCACATAAATTTTACATGCCCCTATACATCATAAAGACTGTACATTTAAGTGTATTTCTAAATGTAAACTTACGTGGCATCATTATAAATATTGCTACAAATAGTAATGAGATCAAGCTGTAATATTTCAATGAACTGCTTAGGCCGAATTAATTAGTAATATGATTAGGCTGAACAGAAAAATCCATTTGTTTTCTAAATATCTTTAGAATTGAACTTTCTGAAAAAAAAGTAGTTTGTGTGTTTGTTTGTTGTTTTACTTTGCATAGCTCATAGTTTGCAGACAAAATTATGTGACACAACCTGACATGTACAGTAGGTGTCTGCACAATTTTGATTGATTCTGCCAAGTGATAGATGAATTTGTACCAGAATGCACACTGAAAAAACCTTGGGTGTAAAAAACAATTTTCACTCAGAGATTCCTATTAAATTTCACACCCAATTACAAAAAACAGTTACTAACTCTCACACACAATTAGGAAGAACCCCACAAATAACACATTGAATTAAATGTTAAATTCTGAAGTAGAAAACTGAAATAGTGTTTTCTAAAATGTACTCCAAGAATCTTTGTTTTATCTACAACTTTATCTAGAAAAATATTTTATTGGTAGAATTTGACTTGATACTTTTAAGAAAATAAAGGTTCTTAATTGGCATTTAGCATTTTGTAAAGATCTATTAATATTGATGAAACCCTTCAAATGCGCAAAAGGTTCTTTATAGCAGAATAAGGTTACTTATGAAAATGTTAACAATTATTTTCACGCACCCACATACAGACTTGTCTGATTTCTTTCTAAATCGGCGTTGACTGCATTGACATTTATTCAATGTTTTATTCTCTATTTAGGTTTGTCTATGTTTTATTTTTTTAAGATTAACTGTTTTGATTAAGTTTTTTGTTTTTGTTTTTTCAGATGCCAAAGATTTGATTTTTAAAAACAGTATATTAGCTATTAAACTTTATATTGTTATGGTTGTAAATCAAAAAGTATTTCAAAAAGTAAAAAGGTGCTAAACTCTGATTTTGTGGTGGCTGTACTTTTTTTTTTCAAAATTTTAATAATCTTATTTCAAGTGATGAATTATACTGAAAGTCTGACAGTAGATGATGATTAGTTCACTTTCAGAACAAAAATGTACAGATAATGTTCTCACCTCGTTGTCATCCAAGATGTTCATGCCTATAATTTTTAACCTCAAATGCTCCTCTTGTTTAGCTCTGCCATGCGCATGTGTACTTTGTGCAATCCGGGTCAATACAGTTAGGGTATGTCAAAAATCTCATTTTTTTCCTCCAACTTCAAAATCGTCCTGCATCGCTGTTTTACCTTTTTTGTAAAGGGTGTCCTTGTGACTTTCTTTGCATGTTTACTTTGTAAACTACTTTGTAAGCTATGTACGACAATTTTAAAAGTTGGAGGAGAAAATGAGATGGGAGTTTTTCAACCTTTAAATCGAAAATGATTAACATTTTTAAGAGAATGGTTAGCATTTCTTTCCTTTTTAAAAGCTGATAAGCCTATCCTATCCTTAACTACGCACATTATATTGCAATTTTGAGCTGTGACCCACCAGTTGAGATCCACCAATTTAGACTAAATATGTGTTTATGGAAAAGCACCATCCTTGAGTCCCAAACAGATGGAGGATAATTGTTTAAATATTGCAAATGAGCTGCTAAGTGTTATAGTGGCACGGCTATAGTGGTAGCGTTGAAGCAGACAGTACTGTATGAAGAGCCATCCATTAAACATAAAACATCCCCTACAGCCACAAAAAGCTTAAATACATGGGAGGGCTGGGTCACGGGCTCTGAGAGGAACAGGGCACAGAGAGGGGGGACAGGTTTACTCAGACTCTTTTAATGTGCTGTGGCTCTACTTAAACATTGTTTTGAGCTCAATGCATCTAGATTAGTGCCACGGGGGAAAGCCTGAGGCTATCCCTATAATGAGCTTTAGAAAATGTCACGTTTTCATTTTTCATTATGGGGCCATTTTAGAGAAAGAGAATAAAGGAGCATCTCAAGGGAGGATGTGGAAACGATTTGCTTCCCCCTGTGTTGAGAAAAAAACATTTAAGAGATATTTGTTTTCTATCTTTTTGTTTATTTGCTTGGTTTTTAAAAGGCCAAACTTAAGAGGCACAAGAGGCCCACATTATAGCCACCGATCATTTCTTATTTATAAAGAAAATTTTGATCGAATTGAATCCATAATATTTTCCATCAGTTGCATTAGCAGCACCGTCAGAGCAATCGTCCCTAACGCATTCTTTATTAGCGCTCATCTTAGTGACGTTTCCGACAATTTTGCTTCTGTCCTTGCGCTCACGCGCCCAGCCATCCTGGGACCTCTTCATTATGTGTCATTAAATGTTTTAAAGTGTGCATAATTGATCCGCCCAATAAGTCCTTATTGATTTATTGCCGTCTCAACTGCTGAAGGCACTTTAAAAATTCATAATAACTGTAGGTGCCTTCTCACAATCCATTAGCTGCTCCTGGCCCCCCAGTCTTTCCATTGATTGACCTTGTACAGGGATTCTTGTAGAGCGCGTCTATCACTTTTACTTTCCTGCTACCCTTCAACAGTGTGGGAAGAGTTATGTTTCAGCATTTTTCCTTGATAGCTCCGCTTTGATTTTTCTCTCTCGGCCTTTTCCTCTGTCTCTCTCTTCCTGCCTGTATCTCTTTCTGTATCCCCTAGTTCCTTTCCTTTCTGTCTTTCTCTTTACTCTCTCTTTCTCTCTAAATTGAAGCCCTTACTCAGAGATGATGAATAAATAAAGCATGTTCCATAAACAGCTTTCCACTATTATTTAAGCTTCCAGGGCCTCTCGCTCTGACAGCCTCCTCTCCCTGCCATCAAATTCAAGTGTGTAAATTTTCTAAAAGGCTCTGAATGTTTAATGATGATTTCAGGGAATGATGGAGTAATAGCTGAATAGTGAAGCTATTAGTTTTAATATTTATATTGAGTGCTTTGAATGATTAATGTGACAGGATGTAGAAACAGAGCTGCGGGACACATGTGCTTCACAACCGAAGCGCCACTCGCTGGAAAATATTTGTTTTCTCGGTTGCAAGGACCAAACAGTGAGGAGCGGGGAAGAATTGAAGTTGATCATTCGGTACTTTCAATTTTAATATTACACGGCTGCTAAATTGAGCCATTATTCTAGGAGTGCTGCAATTCTCTGAGAATTAAATTAGAATTATTTAGCATACAGGACATTTCGTGATTTTACTCTGCACAAAAGCTGTCACAAAGCAGCAAATACTTGTAGAATTTGTATATATATAAATAATTACAGAGTTTATTTGCAGGTAACAATGTATCACACGCTCAACTGATTATTGATTATTGATTTGCACGCACAGTGGATAGAAAATACACAGATTGTACACTGCGTTTAACTGAGTTAAAAAAAAAACTCCATGGCTAACCCACCATAGCCCATTAGATTCAGATTTAAATCAAATCAAATAAAAAAGCATTTTGTTGAATAATGCTTTTATTTATTAATTTACATTCATGCATACATAACATATAATAATAGAATACATAATATTCAACAAAGTTAAAAAAAGAAAAAGTTCAGGAGTACCACATATAATATTCCTCTTTTAAAGTGATCAATTTATCCAGGGTTCCTATACATTTTCCATTTCCAAAATCCATACTTTTCCAGACTCAAATGTCCAAACCTCTCAGTAGACTTTGAGACCATATTTAAAATAATTGGTCATAAAGAATTATTTTCAGCTTTATATTTGGTATATAAAACCATCATCTGTAAATATGTTTATTTCCTCAGTTTTTTTTTTCATTGATTTTCTCAAAATAACAACATAAAAAGCCTCTAAAAATAAATAAATTTTAAAAGTTTTTTGTGCCTTCGTGAAAGTTTTCACATGTGCATGGGAATGTGTTGCATGCTTACACATTACAGTTTCTAGTTTTATATAACCTATTTCATTTGTGCATCACTGCAATCTTACTTTAAATAAAACAAGAGCATGGATTAACAGAGATCTACTTGCTCACAATTTGGCTTTCCTTATGGTAGTACCTCTAATATCAAGGCCTAATATCAAGAAGTGTTTAAAATTTGGCTTTCATTAGGGCAGTATGCCATATTTCAAGGCCTTCGGTTTAATGCGTACTTTGTGGAGGCCAAGAAACCACACCGTGAATTGGTGCAATAGGTGGCTCAGTGTGCATTGTCCTATATGCTAAGTTTAATGGTTTCTTGTGCGCACATAAAAGTCTGTATATTTTTTTTATTTTTGCAAAGATCCTTGAGGCTATGTAATATAGTGCTAAAAATATTGTAAGAAACTCAAAATGCTTATAACCTGCATTTTGCATATTGAAAAAGTGCACCTTGACTTTGACTTTTTGTACACTAAATTTATTTTCAATAAATTCTTAATTTTCTATTATAAAAAATAAATAGGGGCAAAAGTCTGGAAACTAGGGGTGTGCAAAGCAGCCGGTATTTGTATCTGTATTTGTATTTGTTGAGGGGGGAAAAGTATTTGTATTTGTATTTGTATTCAAAATAGGTTTAAAAATCCTGTTTTTTTGTGCGCTAAACTTTTAATTTACTTTATAGTGTAAGTATTCTTTAATTATATCCATTATAATAATTATTATAATTATGCATATTATGGATATGCAATATTGGTTGATGTTTTTGAATATGTAACAAGGAACGTCATTGAAAAAAAATAAATAACATGACAGCCATTACCTCATCCATGGTTAAACCAACTAATAAAATACCATTATGAACATTATGAACCCCACCACCACCTGTCCTTGTTGGAGGATGCTGAACAGACAGAATTAAAATAAAAATAAAAATGTTCTTCTTCTGAAAGAACTTCTTTCTCCTGGCGTCTGCCGTTGCTAAGCAACCATGACGAGGGGCCAGTTGCATAAAAGGTTTAGACAGACTTAAAAGTTAGTCATTCATTTTTTTTCTTTAAGACTGGTCAAATTTTTTAAAATTTGGTTACATAAAAACTTAGATTAGTCTAAGTTGGATCCAAAATATAAGACTGATTACCCCTTAGTTATCTGCTAGCTGGTCAAACGAGTTCTTAAGACACTGTCTTAACATAGAGACTAAGTTTATGCAACTGGCCCTGATCACTCAATGACGACTCGGAAGTTTCAGCAAAGCATAAATGGATTTCCAGCATTAAAAATCGCTTGCATTAGCTCTGCTATTAAATGTCTTTTAAAATGGTTATTCATGTACAGATATGATCAGCTGTTCCTCCAACTTGGCTGTTTTTTCAATGGTATAAGGGAAAGGGTGAAGCTGATTTGTTTGTTCTTGTCATATGACCTGCGTGCGCATGTGGCATTCTGAAAAGTTGAGATGTATTTATCCAAAGACTATAGAATATTTATCTCGATGCGGCGCGGACGCGCCTGGAAAAAACGAGCGCGTAGCACCGTGTGAGCGTTGCTTTCGTTATGAGCGCGCATACCGCGCGTCTACATTTGAAATAACGACGAACTTTAGCGCGCATTTGAACGGCCCCTAATAGAATAATCTCCCGATCAAACTCTGCTTCCCAAAGTTATAAACCCAGTTAAGGTACAGAAATATATTCATCAAAAATAGTGACGCAGTGAAGTCTTTTTTCACCCAGCCTCTGTTGCTGTGTGAAGCAGCCTGTGTCAGTCACCTCTTTTACCCCCACCCCCCGACTCCTGAATGTCACTCACTCACTCACTCATGCAGGCATACACTGACTGCGGTCTCCCGAGGAAACGCAGCTTTTTTGATAGAAAGTTTTTCTTGTTCCCGAATACAAATATGTATTAAGGTATTTGTTCGAAATAAGTATTCGTTAAAAACACGCTATTTGTGCCTTTCCGAATACCGTATTCGGGTTCGGCTCCACCCCTACTGGAAACACAAATACTTTTCCATACTCAGCTTTATTTTTTTCCATACTAATCCAGACTTGGAAAACACTTAAAAATATCAAATATTTATTAATAATATCAAAAGATCAAATTTTATACTTTTCCATACTCTTCCAAACCATGTAGGAACCCTGTTTATCAGCTTTGCTTGTTACATACAAAAGTAAATAAATTATGTATTTAAGTTATGGAAAAGGATGCTTCTACAAGCATAGGGTTGTTTGTAAATTGCATATTACACACACTGCCAATTACTAAAAAACTCATCGTCAACATGCAAAAGTGATTAACGCTTCTGCAAATTGCAACTAAGACTAAAAGGTCAAATCTCTGCTGTCACTCCATGTTAAATGGCATCCATTCATGCTCAGTGACCTCGCTTAAATAAAACCCCTTTTGCTATAATCCCACCAACATCAATCAACATATTTGAAGCAGAACATGTGCAACAAGACAACCAAGAGTATTGTTTTTATCAAAGCTTTTTGAATCTATTTTGCAAACAGATGCTAAGGGGAAAATAATGTTGACAAAGGGAAAAAAATGAAATGAAGGAATGTAACACACAACATGATGACACAGAGCAAGTTCCATTATTCAGACCCAGCCACTGCGCAGTTTGTCTGTCAGTGCCTTCGGCATGTTAAAGAGCTGGCACAAAGTGCTTTAAGGGCTCAGTTTTCTTCTGCTCAGCAGAGCGCTGGATTTAAAGGCCAGTTGATTCTTGTGGGTATCAGACAGTGTGTTCCTGAGGGGCTTCAGCTCTTTCATGCACATTTAGTGCACTTGACTCAGCGCGCAGAAGCTCTCAGATGGAAAAGCCATGTTTAGAGGACGCTGGTCAGACATTAAAACATTGCTTTCCCATTGTTTTTGGCTACTCTTAAATGCCATCTTACTCTCCTGAGTCTTCCGAGCCCACGTCAGGCCATGTCGGCGTGTTCTTGAAGATACGTCACTTTAAAAGTACTTTCACTCCTCCTATTCTTCCACCTGGGAAGGAAGGGGGTGGTTCTGGGTAAACACTGCTGCTGGTCAGGCTGTCATGTGTGCTCTAGCCATGGCTGAGCGATTGAGCGAGGGATAGAGGGAGACAGTGGGGGTCAGATGGATCGAGAAAAGCAGTGATTC
>NC_133372.1:19275009-19308840 GCF_049309525.1 Garra rufa | reverse complement strand
AACTAGTTAATAGACCATTAATAAACTGTTAGTTAATGAGTAATAAATGACTTGTTAAATAACAGTTAATAGTTTGTTAATTATTTATAACTGTGCCTTATAGATAGCCAATAGATAGCTTACAAGCTGTTAGTTAACAAGTTATAAATGACTTGTTAACTGTATTTTAATGATTTATAACTATACCTAATAAATTAGTAATAGATCATGAACAAGCTGTTAGTAAATTACTTACTAAAGACTTGTTAAGTATCAGTTAATAGTTTATATATGTTATTGGGACGTTATTCTAAAGTTGCAACTATTCTTCATTTATTAACTGTTAGTAAATGAGGAATAGTTGCAACTTTAGAATAACGTCCCACTAACATACATAAGCTAATAACTAACACTTAACTAATACATTAACTCACACTTTACAGATCAATTGTTCATAACCATCTACTAATACCAGTGACTTTGTACTTTGTAGAACAGCAAATGGATGGAACAAGTTCAAGCTACAGAAATTTGATGTGATATTTAAAATACACAATTTTTGTACCTCAACCTTGTTCCACCCATAGGCTTTTCTGAGGTTTGGGCACTTTTTGTGCTAAACATGAAAACAAAATAAATAAAAATCTAGCCATTGGCATTATTGATATGAAGATGTTTTATCACACCTTGGACCCTCTATACTGAGTGAACCAGCGGCGATCCATTTGCTGTTCTACCATGTTTCACTTTTATTAGTAGGTGGTTAAACTATGAACAACTGATCTGTAAAGTGTGAGTTAATGTATTAGTTAAGTGTTCGTTATTAGCTTATGTATGTTAGTGGGACGTTATTCTAAAGTTGCAACTATTCCTCATTTACTAACAGTTAATAAATGAAGAATAGTTACAACTTTAGAATAACGTCCCAATAACATATATAAACTATTAACTGATACTTAACAAGTCTTTAGTAAGTAATTTACTAACAGCTTGTTCATGATCTATTACTAATTTATTAGGTATAGTTATAAATCATTAAAATACAGTTAACAAGTCATTTATAACTTGTTAACTAACAGCTTGTAAGTTATCTATTGGCTATCTATAAGGCACAGTTATAAATAATTATCAAACTATTAACTGTTATTTAACAAGTCATTTATTACTCATTAACGAACAGTTTATTAATGGTCTATTAACTAGTTATAATAGATAGTTATAAATAATTAACAAACTATTAACTGCTATTTAACAAGTCATTTATAACCCATTAACTAACAGTTTATTAATGATCTATTAACTAGTTATAACGGATAGTTATTATAAAGTGTTACCCTTACATTTAGCATTTTGGGCCTAAGTTTGTGTAACTTGTTAACCTAAAAACAGGGCCTAAAATTAACCAAGCCAAGCACCAAATACGAGTAAAAATCTGTGTTGGCGAGAATATGTAAGAGTGTCAATCGCCGGTTGCGGGATTTTTTCCCCCGAAATATAACAATGCAATGTAGTGAGAACAACAGGCAGTTTTTAAAGAGATTCGCTGTTTCTGACGTAAGCGAATAAAATAATCTTTCTGAAGACAAGATTATCGTGATTAGCTGTTCTGTCATAAGTGACGAGAGCGAATTAAATAAAAGAATAAAAATGGGCTAATAAGAGCAGTGTGATGGCCAGCTTTTCCCTAGACACAGTTCTAATAACTTATATCTGAGAAGATATTTCTGCTTCATTTTGTAAGATTAACTTTTCCCTTCTTTATTCTTCATAACCCAAAAATGTGGCGACACATACCTGGGGTTACATTTCCTAAACGGTGCAGTAAAGTATAGTTTAAAAGGTTGCACATTCGGCTGTACGCATATGCTGAGCCGCTTTAGACAGCTCACCAGTAGCACTTCAACGGACGAAAACATACACAATTATGTCATAATGTGCAGCTTTGGCGAGTTACCTCATAAACGTAGTCTTAAATGAGTTATAAAGTCTTAAATGACCATAAAGAGTTTTAGAGAAAATCGGATATGTGTCAGATCCATGTCATGTGCATCAGGTTTTAAAGAGACAGCACTGCTTTTAAAGTGAAACCTGCTGAAGTCTGTCGCTGATGTAAATCAAAAACAAAAAAAAAAGAGAAATCACTCAACTGCTGTAGTCTCTGATTAACTTTCGTAGCTCGAATAAAGATTAATCTGTATAGTTTACGCATATAGAATTTACAGTTTATGTGAAAATTGTTTTAAAATCACTAAAAAGTTGTTACATAAAAATAATGGCTTTCAATTATACTGTAATGTTGAATGGCTATAATTAATAGGTACAATTGAAATGCATTTAATAGAGACACCAGTAGCAGTATTGGTATCAATACTTCATTAATAATAGTAAAAATGTGCCATTAAACACATTTAAAATATACTATCTTTATGTTGTTTCTACATTAATTTGGTTTGGTTTGGTTTGGTTTGGAAAGAAAAGGAAAGGAAAGGAAAGGAAAGGAAAGGAAAGGTGACCAAGTATGGTGACACACACAGTAGTGAACACACACACCGTGAACACACACCCAGAGCAGTGGGCAGCCATATTGCTATTGCTGCAGCGCCCGGGGAGCAGTTGGGGGTTCGGTGCCTTGCTTAAGAGACTCACCTCAGTTGTGGTATTGAGGGTGGAGAGAGCGCTGTACATTCACTCTCCCCACCTGCCGGACTAAGACTCAAACTTTCGGGTTACAAGTCTGACTCTCTAACCATTAGGCCACAGCTGCCCTCTGCTTTGGAGGTTCAATATGAAATTATGACAATATAAATATGTGATTAATCATGATTAATCAGTAAATTTTCATGATTAAAGCAGTAAGTTTTGTCATGTCACCAGCCATTGGCAGGTGTGGCAAAAGTTAGTTTTAGGCCCTGCCTACAAAATATGTAAACTTAAAATTTCAAGTGTTGTCAACTCAAAATTAAAATCCTAATTTATTAAAACAGCTCACTGTGGTCTTTATTTAATGTGACTGTCAGTGCAAGCAGTTCTTTCAGGCAACAAGAGAACTCATGTACTGATTATTGCAAAAGTGAAAATAAAAAGACCTCTCAAGATCTCAGCATCTTCACTTCAGACTTAACAGAGCTTTAGATGCCAATGTTGTAGTGAAAATTATTTATTTATACATAATTTTTAGTAAATGTGCTATACTTTTATTATTTAGAAAGTGACCAATAATTTGTAACCAATAGTTTATATGTAAATTTATTTATCCTCTCTAAACTGTTTCTCGAGCACATTCTCTCAACATACTACGGGAACATGATGTATCATAACACCACAGAGACTGAGGAGTGTCCTGAGAGTCACACAGAATATATATCAACATGGCTGTCTTTCTGAACCAAAGAATTAAAGGCAAACTATCTGTACCTTGCTGAATTGCATAGCATCGTATTTTTTTCCATTGCATCGTACTGCATTGAATCGCATTGTGTTGAATCTAACTGAAATCAAATCGCATCATAGTAGGGGTGATTTAAATATTTAAGTACAATATATGAACAAAAACTCAAGAAAACGTAACAATTTAGGTAGAGAGTACAAGAGCACTAAGTTGAGTTAACTTAAACATACAATTTATTTACACCCATTACTCAATTCAGTTGAGTTGAGTCAACTTATTATTATGTTAATGTGTGTATAGCACTTAAAAAACCTATAAAAATATAAATATAAATTATGTTTAAAATTACAACAAAAAGTATATATTGTGTGAAATTCTGAAAAATCACCTCAAATGTTACAGCTAGTCCAAAGCACGGCATTTCAACCACAAGTTTTCAAAAGTTAGTGTACTTGTTGATTAACAGAACTAATAAAAAAGTGTGATTGAGATGAATGAGAGCTGTGATGTGCAAAGAAAAAGAAACATCAAGATAAATTAATGTTGGGAAAATAATATTTTGCTGTGTAATTTCGAATCAGCCTATTTTGTATTCATGTGTGGAAAAAATAATTGTGTTTATATAGGATAATATGTGACCCTGGACCACAAAACCAGTCATAAGGTTAAATTTTACAAAACTGAGATGTACACATCATATGAAAGCTCAATAAATAAGCTTTCTATTATATATGGTTTGTTAGGATAGGACAATATTTGGCCGAGATACATCTATTTGAAAATCTGGAATCTGAGGGTGCAAAAAAATCAAAATACTGAGAAAATCACCTTTAAAGTTCCCCAAATTAAGTTCTTAACAATGCATATTACTAATCAAAAATTACATTTTGATATATTTATAGTAGGAATTTTACAAAATATCTTTATGGAACATGATCTTTACTTAATTTCCTAATGATTTTTGGCATAAAAGAAAAATCAACAATTTTGACCCATACAATGTATTTTTGGCTATTGCTACAAATATACCCCAGTGACTTAAGAGTGGTTTTGTGGTCCAGGGTCACATATATGAATTAGCCTGAAAAGGAGTTTTTACCACCATCATTAACACCACTGTTGTTGCTGTTAACTAAAAGTATAACAAATTCAGCAATTTTAATAACTCTTAGTTCACATTGTTAGTGGATACATTAAATAAACTAGTAAGAGAGTGAAACATGCAAAGCAAAGTAAGTAAAAAGTCAAAAGTGCTCATCTATTTCTCCACTATTTGCCAGATATAGTCCTTGTTTTGATTAGTATTTGAACAAAATGCAAAGATGGCTACAACCTATATTTAAAAAAATGTTCATGTAGTCACACTAATCCTAGCAAATGTCACCGCTGGATGGTCAAACAGCACCAGTATTATACTAAATACTCCAGCAAATCAAGGTCTTTCAGGCACAGAAATCAAGTGTGGGAAGTCTTAAAGTGGCCCTAATTCTCACAAAGGCACCGTGACCAGAGCAGATGCCGGGCATACACTGCGGTATGTTGACGTGTGTGTGTAAGTGTGCGTTCTTCAGCCACTCTCTGAATACATGAGAGGTTGTTAACTCCGCCTGAGCAGCGCATTAACAGGCCGCATTAGAATGAGTTTCAGGGGCTTCTGGTTGTACATGCCCAGGAATGATGATGGAGCCCATTAGCAGGAGGAATGAAGGCATCGCACAGGACGATTGAGGATGCTGCGCTTGCCTTTTCCTGATGCCTGTCTTTTCCGTCTTTCTTTCCCTCCCTCTCATCCACTCTCTTCATGGCCTAATTGCTATGAAGGCCTGGCGGTCCACACAGACACATATACACTCATCCCTATTCGGCCTTGTAGAATAAATCTCATCTTTCCCTTGCATGGGGTAGAATTTAAAGAGATGTATTATAATTTTATCACCTCCTGCCCCCCAGAAAGACATCGTGTATGATTCTTGCCCTCAACGTGGGATGAAGTCTAATTACATATTCCACAGGGGGTCCGGAGGAGCCATCGACCTGCAGAGACAATTCCGACACCATCAAAGAGCTTATCCCGTTCTTTGACTTTTTAAGTGAAATGAAGCGGCGAACATTGTATGGTTTATGTATGCAGCAAAAGCATGTTTGGAAATCATTCTTCAGATGCTGAATGTTTTGCAGGTAATAACAGAATCGCTGCACTGCATTTGGCTCTAGGCTGGATGAGAAATAATGCTCACCCTTAGACAAAAATAAAAGTTTCATGAGGTGCAAGCCCAGTAGAAAACGGGTTATATTATAGGTTCATGGCTTATAACGTCCAATTAAATAAAAACAGAATAATAAACATTTTTACAGTTTGATCATACAGAAGGAGAAAGTCCCACCTCTCAGTTAAAAAAGCCAATAGCCCTTTGAAAAGGAGCATCATTTGATTAGAAAATGCTAATATGCTATGTGTTTTTTGTTTACGTCTAGTAAACACATTGCATATTAAGGCTGAAATACAAATACACAATTTGTGTACAGATTTTTGCCCTGATTTGCATTCTGGACGAGCAGATGCTAGTTGCTGAAAGTCAGTCTGCAGATTTCGGACAGTTGGAGTTGATAGATTTCACAGAAAAATTCATAGTGAATGATAGGCGCATACTCCAGTTGTTTAGCTTCAGACTTTAATTTCCATCCAGTCTGAGGATATCAAACATGATGAGCTGAATTTAGAGCATATATTCTTTGCATTTGTCAAGGCAAACGTTTCTCTATGAGTTTGTTGTTTTCGGAACAACTTGAAAAGTCGTTGATGTGTGATCCTCAGTCATATAGGGCCAGGTTTGCTAACAGCTTGCGCCAGCGCAAACCATCTTTTAGTGTTAAAAATTGTACTGTTAGGTTTTACTAAAGGTGCACAGTGAAGAATTAGCACTGAAAAGGCATAGACACAGTTATTTTTGCACCTGACCTTACTGAATATGCATTTATAGGAGTTTCTCTTTCAGACGCAAAATTTATGGGAGGAGAGTATTCAAATGAATTATGTAACGTATTTAACGTATAATACTTGGAATGGCAGAAGAACACATTATTCAAACATATTGTTTACCAAGTAATGTTATTTTTAATCTAGGAGTCATGCAATACCAGGTCTACCAAAACTACTATCAAACCTTCAGTTTTTGGCCTCTGGTTCTTTTCTTTATTGTGGCTTCTACATTTCTTTATTCTTTATTTGCGACTACGCTAATTTGTGCTGCGCTTGGTCGATATGTAACTAAGATATTGCGTCTGTGTTCTTTAATTTGCGCATTGTTAGTAAATCACCCGCAAATATTTCCCCTCCCATCGGTGCTGTTTTGAAATTGCGCTCTCTCGCTATTTTGCCCTGTTTAGTAAAACTGGCCCTTATTGTATAGGGTACAACAGGGCTGAAGGCACACCCTAAGAAAAAAAATTTGCTTTTCATTGTCCCCAAAGTTTATGATTGCAGAAAAATATATACATATGTATTGGACATTTATGGAGCAACAGATTTAGTGTGGAAATAAATCATACAAGTCATTTATTTTGTTTAAAAATCTTAAAAATATATGAGGTGGCAAAGGGGGCCTTTTACCCCACACACAGGGTAAAAGGTTTACCAGCATGGGGTAAAATGCACACAGTATTGATACAAATTCTTTAGATAAAATATAGATTTATAGTAGTAACAACAAATGATATTTTATTATATGATCTGATTAATATCATGTTTTTAAATATGGTTTCATTCAAAACATGGTGATTATCTTTAAGATGGACACCCAACATAATATATGATATTTACCATCTGAATCTAACTGTTACGGTATAGACGTGCTGGATGAACGAGACGAAGTCGAGATCAACAATTAACACTATTTTTAATAAACTCTTCTTCAAGGAACAGACAGGAACAGGCAGGATAATCCACACACATGAAACAGTAACATCAAATAAAGACCGACATCAACTGAACTGAAAGACAAACTTATAAAGGGTGACTAATCATACAAGGACAGGTGCAGGGAATCACACTGACGAAGGGCTAAACCAAAAGATGACAAAATGACAGGGGGAGACAATGGGAGAAACCAATAGAACAGACATGAACTGACAGAACTGTGACATTACGCCCCCCTCCGAATAGGCGCGTCCTCGCGCCGTAGAAAAAGAAAAACAAAACAGAAAAGAGGGGTGAAAAAAAAAGGAAAATGTCCATGCCGGCTTCGGCGGAGGACGCCACCCCAGGAGGGGGACCAAAACAAAAGTCCAGGTGACAGACAGTACAGTCCAGAGGGGCGACGACGGAGGGAGGAGCCAGGGAGGACATGGGTGGGGCGTAAGGCAGGAGGAACAGACCCAGACCCCAGCCATGATGACGGCCCACTGTGGAGCCGACGGAGGGAGGAACCATGGTGGACGAAGGCGTGCCGACTCCATGGGGCCGACCGACAGAGGCGGAGCAGATGGAGAAGGAGCCCGAGGCGAAGACGGAGAGCCGATGATCCGGGGTGACGCCGAGGATCCGGAGGGCCAAGGTGGAACAGGCTCTGGCGCCCGAGGCGGAGGCGGAGTCCCGGAGATCCGCGGCGGAGCCGGAGCGACAGAGGATGGAGGCTGTGCCCGCAGGAAGGAGGAGTCCCAAGGAGCCGGTGGGACGGCGCGACGAGGCACAGCCGGAGGAGCAGAGTCCTGAGGTGACGATGGGGTGACGACTGACCAGGGCGGAGCCGAAAAGACGATGGAGCCCGGTGGAGCTGGTGGATCGACGGGCGACGGTGTAGAGGAGGGCGTCGAGAGCCGTGGTGGAACCGCGGGGTCGAAGGGCCGAGGCGGAGTCCTGGACTCGGAGGCTGGAGGCAGAGCTGAGGGATCCTCCAGCCGAGACGCCGATGGACGCTGGCAGTCCCACGGCGAGCCCACTGCACAGGTGGTGGGCTGAGGGTGAGCTGAGGGGCTGTCAGGGGACAGCGGCGGCCAGACGAACATGGCATCGGATGACAGAGGGTGGGTGGGTGGGAATTCCGGGCAGACAGGACAGACGGATATTTCCATATCAAAGTCAATTAAGTTACCAGAGTTATCTTCGATGAGATCCGAGAAAAAGTCTATTAAATCCCCAGAATTTAGTCCAAGCTCACCCTCAGCGGTGGTGCAGTGGGCAGGGCTCTCTATCGCCCTCTCTTGCTCCACGTGGCAATCCACCATCACAGATGTTGTAGTCGGCTCTCGCACCTGGTCAGATGGGTCAGGCTCTGGCTCTATCGCTCTCGGCTCTGTCTCTCCATCTGCGGTGGGCTCGGGCTGCAACTCCGCATGTCGGGGTGATGGTTGGCTGGGTTCTGGGTCTGGAGTGGGGCTGACGTCCTCCTTGACGATGTCAACAGTCCAGGATGATCGGCAGGACGCCAGCACCCACTCGATGAAATCCGGCAGGCTCTCTTGAGGACCCTCCCCGGATAGCAGCGCCTTGGTGGTGGAATTCAGTCCTAAGCGGTAGTGGATGCATAGGCTGCTATCCGGGAAGTGTGACTGGTTCGCCAGGAAGAGAAACTCACGTGTGTGGTCCTCAAGAGAGCGTTCCCCCTGCCTCAGGAGGATCAGGAGAACAGTAGGGTCCATAATAACAGAAAAAACAAAACACTGAGTAAAAAACTGAAAAAATAAACGCAGGGAAAACGTGCCGGGTAAACTGTATTGGTCGGTCTTTCTGTTACGGTATAGACGTGCTGGATGAACGAGACGAAGTCGAGATCAACAATTAACACTATTTTTAATAAACTCTTCTTCAAGGAACAGACAGGAACAGGCAGGATAATCCACACACATGAAACAGTAACATCAAATAAAGACCGACATCAACTGAACTGAAAGACAAACTTATAAAGGGTGACTAATCATACAAGGACAGGTGCAGGGAATCACACTGACGAAGGGCTAAACCAAAAGATGACAAAATGACAGGGGGAGACAATGGGAGAAACCAATAGAACAGACATGAACTGACAGAACTGTGACACTAACAACGTAATAGCAACAAATAGAAAAGTCACCCTTCTATTAATTACCATGTTAATTATTGTGCCTTTTAGCCCCAACAGCAGGGGTGTTTTTTACCCCAAATACCATACTTTTACATATTCTTTCGTTATTTAAAAACTGTTGATTTAGTTATCTTAAACAAAACTGAAAATCATTAAGAAGACCTTCATCTCAAGACATTTTCAATAATTTTTGCGATTCTCGTTTGCAACTTAAATCTACAACATTTTTAAAAACATCAAATATTAGATCAAGTAATCACAAAATCGACTTTTCGCTGCTGCCCTCTGCCGCGTTAAGGATTAGACAAAATTGCAAAAAGCAAATGTTTTGGAAAGTGCTACGGCACGTTTTTTTGCCATCTAGTGGTTTAGAGGAAAATAATATCACAGACGCCTTTTACCCCAGGGCGCCTTTAGCCCTGTCGTACCCTAATACCCAGGTTTTCTATTACAAAGCCAGAGTATGATGCCTAGTGTTTCAAAATCTGTGATTTTACAAGTTCTATAGTCTATTCCAGACTTTGGTCAGACAAGCCTGAAATACTGTTTTAGTGTGATTTGAACTTAATTTATGGTACCATTGCTGTCAAATTATATTGATTGTCAAGGCACTCTAATTAACAAGCTTAGAAGATTGGCACAGAAGAGAAGAAACTGTTGAATAAAGTCATTATTTTTGTTTCCTTTGCTCACAAAAATGATTCTCCCAGCTTCGTAACATTACGTTGATCCACATGGACTATTTTAACCATGTCCTTACTACCTGTCTGGGCTTTGAACATGTCAGTTGCATTGCTGGCTATGCAGGATGAGAAAGCTCTCGAATTTCATCAAAAATATCTTAATTTGCGTTCCGAAGATGAACAAAGGTCTTATGGATTTGAAACAACATGAGGTTGAGTATCTCTTTAACTATCTCTTTAAAGGAACACTCATTCTCCAACTCCCCCCGAGTTAATAAGTTGAGTTTTACCGTTTTGAAATCCATTCAGCCGTTCTCTTGTTCTGGCGATATCACTTTCAGCATAGCTTAGAATAGATCATTGAATCCTATTAGACCAATAGCATCGCGTTCAAAAATGACCAACGAGTTTCGATATTTGTCCTATTGTGATATTACTGCGCCTGCTTCGTCCATATTACGGCAGCAAACTTCCTTGACTATTACGCCGGAATGGGAGTGTAGTTCCTAATCTTATCAGCCTAGAAAATCACGGCTTTACATTTTCCGCCATTATTAGTACACGATATAACTGCAGAAGAGTAAAGAAGACTTTAAATAGGAAAAATATCGAAACTCTGTCATTTTTGAACACGATGTTATTGGTCTAATAGGATTCAATGATCTATGCTAAGCTATGCTAAAAGTGATATCGCCAGAACAGGAGAACGGCTAAATGGATTTCAAAACGGTAAAACTCAACTTGGGGGAGTTGGAGAATGAGCCTATTTCCCCAAAAAAAAGTGGAGTGTTCCTTTAAGACTAAACATCATTTGGGGAAAATAAAAATGTTTAAATGAAGATACGTTACCTGAGAACACCTTTATTAAATATGCCTATTAGTACTTGATCAGAGTCACATAGTAACTCAACAGTGTAATTACATATTTATAATATGTCTTATGACAAACACTGCCAATTAAAACCCAGATTCAAGTACAAATTTAAACCTGAGAATTGTAACTGGTGTTTATATAAAAAGTACAACACAAATTCTAACCATTAGAATAGCTTTATGCTCAACTGTGAGTACTAAAACATAAATCATAAATATTTCATAACACCATCCTAAAATTTGAAAAGCTATTTTTTCTTTTTCCTCCATAATGGCAGCATTAGTCTACAAGGGCACATGCATTTACATTTAATTAAAACATTCTAATACGTACGTTCTGTATTTTAGAAAATCCTTGAATTTGGAATGCCTGCTTGACATATCTAATAAGCAAGGGGGCTCGCTGTACACCGCAGTTCCACATCTAATATTTCTTACATGATTGACACACTCCCTTATGTCCACTGTGAACCCCTGAACCTGCTTAATAAAACATTTGCCTTCGAAGAGCAGCCGAATGTGGAGGAGGGGATGGGTTTTAACACCAAAATAATGCCGGCACTCTTTCGTTTTCTTTCCTTGTCTTTCTCGAAGGACTCCAGGCCCCCCGCCCCCACTGGCGCTCCCAGTCACATCACAGGGGGTCTTGGCAGCCTCATTAAAATCAAGCAGATCACATGTAAAGACCAGAGGAAGTGGTCCATTCCCTCACTCAAAGCTTGGCAGGCTCTGGGGGTATCCAACTTTGAGCAGCCCTCGCTGGTGAAAGCGCAAACACAGGCCTCAAACAGTCAAAACAACATTGTGTTAACGCTTCCACAACAATCTAACTTTAGCACAGTATTGCTTAGCTTGCTTTAGCTATTCTGAAATGATTACAAGTATTATGATAATCATTCAGTGCAGATTGTTTTGTTGGAATAGTCATGCTGCTTTTCTAGCCCTAGCAGAATGAAATTTGTCATTTGTTTGTGTTGAGAGTAAAAGGGGAAGTTCATGTGGTTTGATAGTGCTGACGTTCTCAATTAATGGTTAATAAGAGATTAGCATGCCTCTGTTTAATGAGGATGCCGCACATTGCCGTTTGGCTTAGCATGGATTCATATCCAGTAATTGCTTTCAAAGGCATTCAACTGCACTCTTTTCCTTTTTTTTTCGTTCCGATAAGCATTCTCCTTTATCCCAGGGCAGAGAACAAACGTGGCGGAGGAACGCCGCTAAAATGCATAATTGGAGCTTGGCAAAGCAGTTATTTATTGAACAATTTATTTTTGATGATGTTTTAATAATTCACACGATTGATTGTTTAAAGAGTGTAAGTAAAGGACGCTCTTAGGCACATTTTCTAAGTCATTGCGTTTGCTCAGCTGTCTGTAGCTGGTCGCATATATTTCATCTTCACTGAGCTTTTGTTTGCATTGGGCCTTGGCTTCCTTCCTAGTCATGTACTAAAATGGTTGGAGCTTTGCCGTGACAGTAAAGCTATCATCATATGCGTGTGTGTGTGTGTGTGTGTGTGTGTGTGTGTGTGTGTGCATCAGAGTATTTCTCAGAGGCCTTTATTATGACGCAGGTTACAACAACCATGTATAACTGCACAATTGGGGTGAGATCTATGAGCATACAGTGTATTATTTTAAAACAAATGATGTCTAGCAAGGATATAGTCATTTGGAATTACGAATGACATGGATTTTTTTAGATTAACTGCTTTTGTTCCTGCCCTTATACATTGTTTAAATATTTTTCTCTGACTTTTGTATTGACAATACCAAGCATTGACGCCGATCCCATGAAAGGCTGAGTACTTGGGTAACACTTTATTTTGATAGTCCACTTTAGACATTCTACTAACAGTAAGTAACTTTGCAACTATGTCAACTAGCAGTCAGAGTATTAGTAGACTGTCTACTTAAAATCTTCTAACACTTTATTTTGAGGTCCACAACACACAACATACTGACTATAAGAAATTTTGCAAGTATATGTCAACTTATTCTACTAAGCATAAATCTAACAGTCTACTTTGAGAGTTAGTAGACATGGAGTTGCAAATAAATTATAATTAGTCGACATGTTTCAAAGTGGACAATCAAAATAAAGTGTAACCAAAATTTAAGATATTCTCTATTCACTATCATATTGGCGAAACAGATCTGGCCAACCTGATGTCATGTTGAAAACGTCCCTGTGGGAGCTTTTTTCCATGATGTGAAATACGTACCAGTAAGTATACATATCACTGCAGTTTTCAACATAAATGAACACTACAGGTTGTAAAACAGTGAGCTCTTGTAATCGTTGTCATGCACAGTTATGATTACAGCTCAATGATGACTGTTTTTGCATTATTGTAGGGGTTAGGTTTAGGGTTGGGGTAGGTGTAGACGTTAAAAAAACACAATCGAATAGGTAGAAAATTTAATCCACTGTTAGTTTCCGGCAACTGTTGTATCCCTTCTAGCCACAACCCCATATGTTTGTGCTTTCCAGACGTAACAAGCTTGCTTGGTAGCTCAGCCGGCACAGAATTGGACTTAAGATGTGGAATCCTTTTTGTACAAATCCTGTGAAAAACATGACTTACAATGAAAGAGATAAAAGATGACAAATTAAAAAACAAGCTAAAACCGCATGCGTGAGATTGCGTTTTAACATCACATTCACTTTTGTTCATACTATCGGGTAGGTTTAGGAGTAGTGCAGATGGTCTGTTATTTTAAAACGTCATGGCGAATTAGTTATAGCGCTACTCAGTGGACATTACAAGTCAGAACTGCGGTGACATATACAAAATCAACATCACATAAACATATCAAATGTTTGTTCATCTGTTCTAGGGGAAACAAACAAACACTCTTTTAGCAAATGTGAATGCGAATACTCACATCTGTTATTGTAATTTAATTTTATGTGTGGATTGTTTAGTTTTGTTAATTGTGAATCTTCAGTTTCAACAGTTCTGGTGAGTTATAAACAACATGATAGGCGGCCAGCCAACGTTGACTTTATTTTAATCAAAACACTAAACATTATTTATCCCGTTTGCATCTGCGAGGCATCCGTTACTCATTTTCAATGTGTGTAAAGTCAGTATTTATGACTGTCGAATGTCTTTTGGTAATGTATTTTGCAGTCCATCTGTTCACAAAATTCTTCAACTCAGACTCAAAATTTCAAAGTGAAATGTCCAGAGAGTGGAGCTAAAACACACGTGTAATACATGACCGTTAGACGTTTTTATTTCATTTTTATTACGCTACTTTCAAAAAAAAAAAAAAGTGTTGGTGTTGGGTGTTAAACCCACCAGCAGAAACATAAATCATCATCTATGATTGAAAGTGTATACCAATGCTAATGTGAATCATGATGTACTTACGTTTTTCCCACTCTTTCACACATTTTGTATGAGTAGGAAAGGCATATATTTACATTTCAGCTAAATGCAAAAGTGTAAATGTATAAGTTTCCCACTTGTAAAAAAGGTTAAAATGATAATAGTAACAGAAAAACAATGATTATGCTGTATTTCTATTGTTTAGAATTATTGTGAATTATTGTCTTTGTAGATCAAATCAAAAAATGTAATTAAATTTATTTGCTCCCCATAAGAGTTAAAATAAAGAATATTTTCTGCTCCAAGTAAAATCTTTCAGTTGATTTCTCATATACACTAATTGAATCCAGCATTATATTTACAGCTGATCATACATTGCTACTCTAAAACCAAAATATTCTTAATAGACACAAACACATGTAGTACACAAAAAACTTTACTTTTATAGTAAAAACTTTATTATAGATTTTAATCAAATTTTTAGGGGAACTACTTTCTAATTTCACTTCTTAGTATTGTATAAGTACATACGATTTAAAAGGAGGGCTGTTAATGAGAGAGGAGAATTAAACTGCAGTAGACCTGCTGGTCTGTGAAGGTTGTTCAAACAGCCATCTGACACCAGGGGGACAGACAAGCCAGGGAATCAGATGCAAGACCGGATGAAAGAACAAACAAGCATGACAGTGACCAACATTCAGCAACTACGACATCCTTGCCTCTCTTAGCCTAGCCGGAACATTTGTGCCCCAAGATGGCAACACTGCCAGCCAGTCAACCTGCCAGCCATGTGGGGATAATTAGGTACGGGACTCTCACATCTCTTCAGCTCTCTCACTGGTTATCTTCTCTGTCACCATTTCCAATCGAGAAACAGAAAAGAATGAAACTACAATTGCTATGATGTTCCAGATATCTCTCAGTTTGCAGTGCTATCACGAGGGCAAGAGGAAAGAGGAAGAAGAAAACCCCTCGGCAGGAACTGACATTGCTGGACATCTCCAAACACCCACTGCATTCTGGGTAGGCTTGCTGGCATCTTCTCACAGTCAGAAAAATCCTTCCTATCATCTCGCTCGGGAATCTTTGACACCTCTTTTACATGTTTTTATCATAACTTGTCGTGAGGAGGTAGATGGTGTCCACATAGAGCACGACCTGGCCAGATATGGATTTGATTTCCCCTTGAGCTATTCATCTATATTCTGTTGCTGTGTCGTAAAAAAAGAAAAAAAGAATAGAAAATAAGAAAACATGTCACTGCACTTCATTCTGTCTACTAAAATAAAGAATGCTTCTTTTTGTTGATGATATTTTGAATGCATAAATAAATGTTTAGGACATATGAATTTGACAGCTGGGTGCAAACATGATTCAGTTATAATAATGATAATAGAAATAAAAATTGTAGCAATTTATTTTACAGTCCTGTCCCACATGTACATACTATGTAATAACTAGGTAATAACTAGGTAGTAACCCCGAACCTACCCCTTAATTGTTAACAAAACAATAAGGTAACACTTTACAATAAGGTCCATTCACTAAGGTTAAATAATATATTAACTAACAATGAGTAATACATTTGTTACAGTATTTATTGATCTTTGTTAACATTAAGTAATACATAAAAAGCACTTACTTTTGTTACCTCAGGTCCATTAATTTTTGTGTGGTAGTTAATGTTGCAGGTAATATGAACTGAGATTAATGAATGCTTTACAAGTATTTTTCATTATTAGTTCATGTTAACTAATGTAATTAAGTAATGCTACCAAATGGAACCTTTACAATACGGTTAATTTGTTAACGCATTAACTAACAATGAGTAATACATTTGTTACAGTGTTTATTAATCTTTGTTAACATTAAGTAATAAAAGTACAGCTGTTCATTGATAGTTCAGGTCCATAGTTAACAGATACAACTTTGTATTTTTTATAATGTATTAGTGAATGAACTAAGATGAACAAATGCTTTAAAAGTATTTTTCATTATTAGTTCATTTTAACTAATGTTAACAAAAAGGAACCTTATTGTAAAGTGTTGCCCACTATAAAATGCTGTATGAAACCGTTAAAAAACTATAGTTAAAAAAATATATCAACATGTTTTGATATTCAGCATTTTAAGCTTTTGAATGTTAAATATATGTAATTGTCTGCTAATAAAGAAGAATGTTAATTCTTATTTAAAGCACAGCTGTAGAGCAAACCCAAGACAACAGAACCATATGTTTGGTGCTAAGAAGTAATTATCATACATAATACAGATTATTTTAATAATCAGAAAACAATATGACCGTTTTAAAAGGTGCCGTTTATCCTTTATCTCAGTCACTGTAAGGTGTTATTCTCCTCTGAATTCAGGTGTTATATCTGTTTTTTAAGATCTTGATGTTTCTTGTGTGAGTCTCAGAGTGATTTCAAGGTAATTATGTATGCATTGTGCCAGCCAGGCGAGACCTAGCTGCCTTCTGGTCTAAATTATGCCAATACATATGTTTGTTGCAGTGATACAGCATGAATAAATGATGGAGGAGTCTCTATGCTATGGCAGCAGAGCAGAACAGTAATATGCACTATATGGCAGAATCACTGAAAGACTACGGTACAACAAGAGGGCGTTTTGGCAGATTTACAGATCATCATTTATAATACATTGTTAGTCTTTCAGCTATGCACAAAAGCCAGATGTTCTTTTTATCAGTCAGTCTCTGGGTTGTAAACACGCTGAAATGAGAGATGGCGAGGAGGAGAGAGGGAAATACGTAAAAACAACAACCCCAAAAAAATGTTTTATGTTATCAACACAGGCCGTTTTGGATCCAACAACAAAAGGATTTTTTGAGTTTGCGAATTGCTTGAGCTAAGAAAGAGGAGCTTGCGTCGAGCCGGATCTATCATTTGGCTAATACACACAGGGCTGGTGGGCCGGGTGTTGTAGAGGCCCTGCCCCACACGCTACATGTTTCTGTCTTCACATAAACCGAGCTGAAAACAAGGGTCAACATGGGAACCTACTATAACTGTGTGCAAGCAATCACCGTTTCAAGGGGTCCGTTTGAACACCGTCTTGGCGAGCTGACAGTGTAGTGTCCCAGAGCAAAAACAAACAGCTGTGGACATATGGGTAGGAGGTGCAAGACGCTCCTACTGCAGACTGCCTTGGGAAGAAGGGCCAGATAGATGAATGCGGGCTGCTGCGTTCTCTTTCTAATGGCCCGCGTGGTGGTACTGAGCCCTGGTGGAGAACTCAACATTTATGAGTGTGAATCTTTAAGAGCTGTCCTGATGAAAGCCAACACTGGGCGCCAACTCTGATGCCACGGCTATGGATAGTTCGGAGGGGGTGGGGTGGGGAGACCACGCCATGAAGATCCACCCCAGGGCATCCTCCACACAAGAGTCGAGATAGACAGAGAGACCTGATAAATAAATCAACTTAAAGGACTGCAGAGAGTTTCAGGCCTATTTCTCTTCTTGAACCCTAGTTTTGAGACAGACGGTGGGAGGGAGCGGGGAATGAGGGGTGGAAAAAAGCAGGCTTCTTCATGGCTTCGTCCCAACAGGCATCAAGGACCAAAGACACCAAGTCTGTGATTCTTTCAAGAAATTAAATATATTCACTTATCCGAAAGGCCTTGGCTCATGATCCTCATCATTTTCTTTAACGTCCGAGATAAAAGCGTAAGGACTTTCCCATTGGTTTTCAATCGAAGAGCGCTTTGAAAGCTCATACTTGATTTGAAGGTCTCTTAGAACTTACTTTGGGACAACAAATTCTGAACTGCCCCTTTTCAAGTGGAGATGAGTAGAAAAGAGATTTCTTAAAACATCAGGGAGCTTTCAATTACCACCCCCTCCCTCCCTTCCTCCCCTTAACTTTTGAGGCTGCAGTAGTTATTCAAACCTAATTGAACAAGACTAGAGTTTTCGCAGTGGTCGTTTCCTCAGTCTAATCCACTCTGAACAACTCTGGTTCAGAACTTTTATGTGTTATTATTTATTCATGGCAAATGCATACTGCAAAATTCAAAACAGCGACAATAACAGTATTATAATTGATGATAAACAGCTGTGCCGAGGTGAGATGACGCATTTACGTGTTGACTGATGAGGTACCTGTTTACTTCCGTTGGTGCAACTCTTCTAACAACACACTTTAACAGCAGGTGAAAATCTCTCACAATCAATGCATCATGCAGAGGAAAACAATACACAGTAATAAACAAAAGAGAGGAGGATGGAAGTGAAGTTTTCAATTTGGAGAGTTTAGAGTTGTGTTAACCCATTCCCCTCTAAAAGTACTTGTTCCCTGTTATTTGCTATTACATTAGTTTCTGAATGCTTAGTCATTCTGTCATAAGAGTGAATTAGATAGTTTGAACTCACCCAGCCTTTTCACAACTCTTCATTTGACATGAATGACTTCGGTCTATAGCCGGCTGTTTGACGTAAGCAGTGTAAAGCTGGCTTAAAAACGTGTTTGCGAATGGATGAGATTGACGGCATAAAATCTTCCATTGCGCCTCCGTTCTACCCCTCGATTTGAGTTGTTCAACACAACAATGCAAGCTATCGAAAATCATCTCATTATAAAAACCTATTTTAAGGGTTCAAATCAACTGACAAGAAGTCGACAATGCAGGAAAACCATGTTTACGTGAGATTTTGAAATTATCAAGTTTGCTCCAGTCTTGACGTCAAAACATAAACATCCACTTGACTGATCCGAAATATCGGTGAGAAACTGTCAGGAGTGATATTATGCCACCTTTTCTCATCTCTGCAGTTCCTGCAGGTGCAGCATGATTTTTTTTTTAAGTGTGTAGCTTCTCATTCAGCTGTATGAGATGAGGACACGTTTGTGTACATACATGGGGCAAGTTGGAAGTTAGGATTTTTACCTCTTTCCTTTCAAAACACCTACTCTTGGTGGATGTGCATCTGCAGCAAGGACCGATTGGAGCAGGTGTTCTTGTTATAATTCACCGATTATGAAAGGAATGATTGCTACTTCCTTCTTCCAATTTATTGTGACATGTTCTTGTTACAGTCAGACCTCCACACGTCAGGCCACACACACGCAGAATAAAGATCGAAGTAAATAGTTTATAAATCCATTCTTACATACATTTTCATTAGTTAACTTCCAGAATAAAAATTTACTGATACTTCACTCACCCCATGTCATTCAAGATCAGTTGAAAAGAAATTAAGGTTTTTGAGAAAAACATTCCAGGATTTTTCTCCAAATAGTGGACTTTAATGGGAGCCAATGGGTTGAAAGTCCAAATTGTAGTTTCAATGCAGCTTCAAAGGGCTCTAAACATCCCAGCTGAAGAATAAGGTTCTACCGAAACAATCTGTCACTTTCTAAAAAAAAACTTTATATAAAAATGTATATACTTTTTTTTTTTTACTTTTTAACCACAAATTCTCATCTTGCACTAGCACAAATTATGTAGTTACATTTGAAAGGTCACATGTGTTGTAGGCAAAAGTATCGACCCAGTGTTAAAAAACGCCCTTTACAAAAAAAAAAAAAAAAAACAATGATGTTGGACGATTTTGAAATTGAAAGAAGAAAATTAGAGTATTTCGTCCTACTCTACCTTCTTAACCTGAAGCATATCGCAGAGCTATTGCAAGACAAGCATTTGTGGTTGAAAGGTATATACTTTTTTTGTTTGATTCTCTAGAAAATAAGCCCTTTAAAGCTGCATTAAAACTGCAGTTTGGACCTTCAACCCATTGGCTCCCATTAAAGTCCACTATATAGAGAAAAATCCTGGAATGTTTTCCTCAAAAAGCTTAATTCATGAAGCCTTTAAATAAATACCGGTATAATTGTTTTACATGCAGCTCCAACAGATATTAATTTTGCTTATGTTTTATAGAAATTAAGTGCATTTACGTGTACAATTAAATGCTGAAAACTATTCAAATTGAATAAATAAATAAATAAATAAATGAATAATTCAAGGTTTTACATGGAAACTAATTCAAGAAAACTCTTATTTAATGCAAAAATGATCATTTATCATTGGTGTTGTTTTTGAAATGTAATACAAATGACGACAATCTCAAAATGTCATTTTATGCTGATAATATACTGCAAATGTGACCTAGTTGCTGTCATAACCAACATCTCACAGTCCCTGTCTGTTTTTTGAGAAATCAAACTTTTTTTTGACATAAAGGAGGTCATTGTACTATAAAAACGTCTTTAGCCCTGTCCACCGATTTGCGCATGAAGTATAGATAACTAGAGAGACAAACGCTGGTCTACGCAAAAACCAAATGATAAAGATTGCTCTGAATACAACAAGACGCTGAATAGTGCCAAGTTGTGGAAAAACAGTCTTTGCATTACCTTCCTTCTGATCCCAACATTAGGAATGAGTGGATGAACTTTATTTTTAATGAAGTTCCAGACCATGTCAGTAAGAACTTGGCCCAAAAACAAGGTTTTTTCCAGAAAGATTGAAACTAAAAACAATGCAGTGCAACTATATTGGATCCAACAGTAATGTTGCACCACACAAGTGTGAGTAACTGTTTTTATTAGGTGCATAGTCACAATTGCTTATGCGTTTTCAACCTAAATCACAGCAGTGTCCATCTATGAAGGATGTAGGCTCTCAAACATACACAACTGTTAGCCAATCATACCAGTGGGTGTTTAAAACGGAGCGTCCCAATGAAGGTGGTCAAAACAGGACAGAAAATAGGCTTACTTCTAAATTACTATGGTAATAACATTAAAAGTAGAAAAGCATTTCATAACCCTTTTAAAAATCAAATTCAGAATAGACTATGATGTCTATGCTTTAGGGAAATACAAGGAATAGTGTCTTATTATTTTTCTGATCTGACTAGCTTCCATCACACCCACAGGTTTGTTAGATCTGCCTACCATCTGAACTTCACTATCGCTCAGCCACGCTTAAATTTTAAGGCTAATAGTGCACTCTCCATCACTGCCTTGGGGTTATGAATTAGCCCACCACTGTCCGTTAGGGCCTCCTCCACTATCAGCATGTTCACATGCAACTTTAATACTTACATATTCTCTTTGGCCTTTAAGAATGTGTTTTGTGTTTTGTCGTACAGTTCAAAATTGGCTGTTTTCAAATGTTGTATTACAGCATATAAATACATTTGATCTGACTCAAAATCCATCTATTGTTCTGTTTGCAGTTGTATTGAAAGCCAGTTTAGAGGGCAGGTTTGCAATGCTAATACAGGTAAACAAAGGATCCCCTTAACAGCGCTATTCTCTCCAGAATGATGTTTCATGTGTTTCACAAGCTTTGGCTTGTTTCTGCAACACACACTGGCAGCGCTGTTTGTTTCATTTTGCATTTTTTAGGTGATGATGCTACAAATGTAACTGCAAGACTTCTGTAAAAGCAGTTGCTGTTACAGTACGGCAGAGGGAGGGAAATAAAAGATATTCTCACCATGCTGCTGTCACATGCTCACTGACAGCAATTTTGATGCGGCAACAATAGCTTCTGATTCCTTTAACAGCTGCTAATGTAGTTTCCTTTTATTCAGTGATCCAAGAGCAAGGCGTGAAATGAAACCCCGCTTTTCCCTTTCTTTAGACCAATTTTTTATATATATATATTTTCACTTGTGTCTGCAACCAAAGTCATTTACATCTCCCAGGGCAAGGGGGTGGTGTCGAGGAGGGTGTCGGGCAAAGAAATGCTCATATAATCTCGCTCGCTGTCTTTTATTGTAACAAAAGCTTATTTAACCTGAGGTTTACTTACTGCTCAGGATCCCTGGCCTTCATCCAAGGTCCCATTATGAGAGTGGCCACTGCCTAATCAACAGAAGCACCTCTTCATCAATATATTATTAACAAGCCTGCCAGAATGTAATGCAGGAGAATGGCTCTCCTCTGGGAATAGAGCTAATAGGAGACAGCCAGAATGCAGGGGGTGAGAGAGATAGAAGGACAGAGATGATGCAAGCAAGAGATGATATGCATATTTGTACCAGTAGAAATAAAGAAAGAGTGCCTAAGAGTAGATGGGCCTAATCTGTCATCTAAAATGCTACGCAGTTGTCCTCCTTAAAATGAGCATAATTCACGAATTGTCAGAAATAAATAAATTTTAAAAAAAATCAGACATTGAGTTAAACTGCTGTCTGTCAATGGTATTAGCTTATGTTTAGATATGTTTACTGAACATCAGCAGTTTATATAGAAGTAATAAGGTTTTAAAAAAGCATTTTAAAAAGATGGACCATTAAAATGAAATAATTCATTTCATAAGAATTTTTAAAAATAGAATTTTATTTTATTTTTTGAATTTCAGAGAAACTTTACCTCAGAATTCAACTGTGTGTAGCCTATATCTGAAAACATGTTATGCTAAATTTGCTAGCAATTTCTGAGTGACAATTGTGTTATATATATATATATATATATTTAAATTTACTAATAGATAAAAATGCGTACATACACTCATACACAGAATAATTTGAATACACCTTTTCTATAATAAACAATTAATTAATTTATGAATTCTTAATATTGTATTAAGAGTAATAAGGTATAAAGTCAGAATGTCCTGGTAACATAATGAAGACACAGTCTCAAAAAGACATTCATTCATTCGTGAAAACAATTCAAGTAGTAAAATTGGCATAATATTTAATTAGCTTTCCATCTGAAAGCTTAATAAATAAACTTGATGTATGGTTTTTGTTACAAGTATTTGAAAATCTGGAATCTGGGGGTGCAAAAAAATCCAAATATTAGGAAAATATTTAAAGTTATCTTTAAATAAGTTGTCTTTAAAGTTGTCCAAATAAAGTTCTTAGCAATGCATATTACTAATCTAAAATGTACGGTAGGAAATTTACTAAATATCTTCATGGAACATGATCTTTACTTGATATCCTAATGATTTTTGTCATAAAAGAAAAATGCATAATTTTGACCCATACAATGTATTTTTGCCTATTGCTACCCAAATCTACCCATGCTACTTAAGACTGTTTTTTTAGTCCAGCGTCACAAATTATTATTTAAAAAAAAAAAAAAAAATCCACAAAATCAGATCCGAGTGGGATGATTCCCCCAAATCCAGATATATGTAAAAAAATAATAATAATAATAATAAAATAAAAATACGTTAAAAAAAAAAAACTTTACAAATATGAAAATAATCACTAAGATGTGTATAGTTGCATTAATATATTAAAAACTATATAGTATCACTTTTTAATAGTTATTGTATACCACAGGACATTTTAGAAGATTTATATAATTTATAAAAGACAAAAAAGGGAACTTGGAAAATGTATGATAGTTTTTCCAAAACCAAACTAAACCAATAAAACTAAATAAAAGGAGTACATTTATAATAATCTTTATCCTTTCTCTTCCTCATTGATCTAAATAAACTATTTAAAGGTTTCAAAGTTTTTAAATTTGTAAAGTTTCAATGAAAAGGTGTAAAGGCTGAGATTCTGTGGCTCTGTCATAACATTGCTCTGTTGGTTTGAACATCTTAACACAGCAACATTGACTTAACAAATGGAAGTTTAAGTGAAAAAAATGGGAGTTTAAGGCAGGACAACGCATCTGAGGCAGAAGTTCAGGAAATATGTTTAAATAGAATCAGTTTATTTGCTTGTTTGTTTGTTTGTTTGTTAATATATTTTATTTTAACTCTGGTTGTTACAAGCTAATTACACAATGTAACAATTAAGATAATTAAGATAAACAGATTAAAAAGATTTTTGCCAGAGACAAATTTTTCTTCTTCCTAAACTGGCCTAATTAATTGCGACGTTAATATTACATTGATCTTTACTTAGCAGCACTTCTTAGAACTCCATTGAATATTTTCTACACAGCTGCAGAAAATAATATTTATGCTTGTAAATATGGCTGATAACTATATTTAGAAATAGTAGTCTTAAATTTTAAAAATAAACAATTTTTGAGAAGCTGCTTTTAATCATCTATTTAATACAAGCAGTTCAGATTCTATTCCATTTACACTCTAAAATCAACTGTTAAGATCTTACAATTAAATTTTTTTCTACCTCTGAAAAGTCTCCAACCTCCCTCCCTTACAAGCTCTTTGCCGCATTTCCATTTACGATGAATCTTATTTTGACTTTGCCTCTCCTGACCTCCATTTTAGCCATCAGACTTGCCTCACCCCCTGCTCCGTTCCTTGCATTCATATGCTTTTCTTTCCTCACACATCTAATTGACTTCATGTCTGATCATGTAAAGGATGCTGTTCTCCACCTGCTCCACACACTAACACTAAATCCTCTAGTGCTCTCACTCCATTAACAAAGAACAGCACCAAAGTTCTGCTCCCTGCTATCAAACCAGCGACTGCTAAAATCTCATTTTCAACTCAATTTAACCTGCTACCCCTCAAGGGTAGTGCGATTATAGCAAACCTGCTCTGTCACACATAAATTAGGACAAAAACTACCTATGATGCTAAAGGTTACCTAATGATAGACAAGAGCCTTTCACAATGCCAGTCCATGTCTGAGCTGCAGTGCTTGTGTTTCCTACCAAAATATGCTGAATGTATTACATTCTCTCTCTTTTTTTCTGGGTTAATGCGGCACTTATAAATGAGTATCGTTTACCTCTACTGTAGTGGGCCTGTTTTCATTAGTCTCATGAGATTTAATTACAGATCCACTTTCTTACGCAACCCAGTCCCAGTCATTGCAAATCTGTTGCGTGTGCATTTTAATTTAGGTTTTTGAATAGGTGTCTTAATCTCATTTAATAATTTAGTCAAGTGTCTTAAATCAGGGATTTTCAAACCGTTTACTCCCTAATATAATGATCACCATGTGAGGGACCCACTTCCTAAAATATGAAAACAGCTATCTATGGCGTAATGTTGAGCGTAATAAGCACATAAAGACAATATGTGACCCTGGACCACAAAACCAGTCAAAAGAGTTTTTTTGGGGAATTGAAAGTTATACATAATCTGAAATCTTAATAAATAAACTTAATGTATGGTTTGTTAGGATAAGACAATATTTGACCAAGATACAACTATTTGAAAATCTGGAATCTGTGGGTGCAAAAAAAAATCCAAATATAAAAAAAAAAAAAATATATATTAAAGTTGTCTTTAGATAAGTTGCCCTTAAATTTGTCCAAGTGAAATTCTTAGCAATGCTTATTAAAAAAAGCTGAATCTGAAAGCGGAATAAATATGCTTTCCAATGATGTATGGTTTGTTAGGATAGGACAATATTTGGTCGAGATACTAATATAAAATAAATCTATGATATAAATAAAAATCACCTTTAAAGTCGTCCAAATTAAGTTTTTAGCAAGGCATACTAATCAAAAATTATGTTTTGATATATTTATGATAAGAAATATCTTCATGGAACATGATATTTCCTTAATATCCTAATGATATTTGGCATAAAAGAAAAATCAATCATTTATTAATTTATTTACAATGTATTTTTGGCTATTGCTACAAATATACCTGTGCTACCTATAACTAGTTTTGTGGTAAATGAGTTGATTTTGTTGTCACTGTACTAAAGACAGTATTAAATTACATTTGTAATATAATACTGTAATATAAATATAATAACATTTATTTAAAAATTAAATATTTGCTTTTTATTTCTTAATAAAAACTTATTTTCATATTTTGAATAGCTTTTTTTCTCTCTCTCTGTCTCTCTCAAATGTTTCACTTCACAGAGCCTTAAATTAATTATTTTGTTTTTTTCTCCATGGGAAACCTTCATAAAAGTTTTCTTATTCATACTAATATTATTTCCTATTGTTCTTTTAAAAAATTATGTCTTGGATTGGCTTCAGAAATATTAAAAATATATATTTACATTTCTTGTATAGTTTCTTGATTTAAAAAATACCCCTATAAGCTTGCACTTATCTTTCAATGCATTTAAGGTTCACTGCTAAAGTCTCATTAGTACTGACAGGCTTGATGTTTTTACCAGCATACTAATATTATTTAGATATTCTATTGGCACTAGTCGAGTGTTTACAGTTACTAGCGCCGTCTCTTCATCTGCATTGATACATGTCATTCACATAGCGTACGTGTTGATCTTATCTCCGTGATTCTTGCTTTGAGCTCGCCTTAAGCAAATGTATAGATCACCCTCAGAGTCACTCAATGTAATGATGCCTCACACCTGACAGCCCTGACAGGCCTGTCTGTGGATCTGTCTCTCAGTCTTAGATTACCGCTATGGACACGTCTGTAACCAGATTTAACCTACACATCAATAAGTTACTCTGGGCCACTGGTTACATACATGTCTGTTCTTCTTATAGTAAATGAATAATTTATACTCAGGAATAATTTAAAGAGGTGACGTATCCTAACATTTTTTAACAAACCAGAGCCTGGTATGCACAATACTGTATGTGTGCATAAGAGATCACTGGTGGATGCTCAAGTTGGAGGGTCTCAGCAGGTCTTTGGGCCTCTTCATTCTCACCTCATTCACAGCTCATTCACGCTTGGCGAAGCGTCTGCTTCCCATTAACACTGGGTCATACTCTCCCTCCACACTCCCCGTCTCACACTGACGTCCTCAATCTGCATGCAGGACAGCAGCCTAAGCAGGGCCAAGCCATCCCACAAACAGCACTTACTGTCATCAAATCAGCTTTACAGTGGATATTTTTTCTGTAGTAGGATACCTATTACTAAGTCCCCATGAAATCAAAATGGAAGTTTTTTTGGCGTTTAGTATGAATATGTTAGCCTTAAGGTTATCGCTAAGCTAGTGTTTTAAAACAATTCGCATTTACAACATATGAGCACACAAAACATACTCTCTCTAACTTCCACCAATATGGGTTAACGATTTTGATGACGTCACCCTGCACTTCAGCTTCTCATCAAACTTGTTGTCCAATCAAATTCTCTCTAGAATCCAAAGCGTCCCACCCCTTCACTATAAATAGATGCTGAAGCTGCAGCTGAAATTGGTCACTTTTACACAGAATTTGTGTTTTCTGTATGGTGAATGGCATGTAGTACACTATATAGGGGATAGGGAACGATTCAGACAGTGTAAATATGCTTTCCATTGGGGCGAAAGAAGTCTGTCGCATGAACCGCCTCTGTTCCAGTTCAGAAAATTGATATCATGGTGCGGATCATATGCACGAGTCGGCGCAGAACATAAAACCTATCGGACCCATTTGAATTCTACACAGAATTATGTATTTTATAGCGATATGGGTGAAATTGTGACTTACGCTGTCAGATTTTGCTTTACTGAGCTCAACAGCTCTGGCCCAAGATGTGATATGAACAAAATGCTATTGGCTATTTCAAAAACGGGGGCCGACTTCTTGTTTTAGTTTAAAATATTAGTTCATTTCCAGGACAAAAATTTACAGATAATTTACTCACCCCCTTGTCATCCAAGATCAAGTTCCTGTCTTTTTTTCTTCAGTTGTAAAGAAATTTTTTTGTTGTTGTTGTTTTGTTTTTGATTTTTTTTTACTCTCAGGGTACCACTTTAGCTTCATTTTTCGATGCACAGGGGTATCCTCTAAGCATCACTTTTTAACGTGCAGAGTCCTCCATTGCTTTCTATTGTTTATCTTAATTTAATGGTTTGCATGAATTTGTAAAAAATATAAATCATTTTATATAAATTTATACTTTAATTAGAGCACCTAACCCCACCCCTACCCTAAACCTGCACACATCTGAACGATATAAAACATGTATTGCAAAAACTGACCAAAACAAGCAGCATTACATACAAGTCCTGTTGCATTCCAAATCTTCTGAAGCCATACAATATCTTTATGCGAAGAAGAGAGTAAAACATAAGGTTTCAATCGCTGGAAAATTATTCCGCTCCATTAACGTGTTCACATCTCATTCACAAAGATACTCATGTGGCATGAGACAATCGGTCACAAGACACACAAGAGCCAATGGCATTTCAGGGTGAGGTAAGGCTTCTTTTGGTGGCATTTTTTTAATTTGCGCAGTTGCGTACAGACTGCAGCAGCATAGTAAGCATACAGGATGGAGATGGCGGTCGCGTCTATTCCTCTCACAAATCAATAGTTTTGCCTCAGAAGGCTTAAATACTTAATCAAATTCCCAGCGCCTTCCGCATCGGAATATTAACGGCAAGTATTTCTTATTTAAACCAATGGAGGACCCTGCACGTTGAAAAATGACGCTAAAGTGGTACCCTGTGCATCAAAATAGACGCCAAAAGGATCCTGACTAAGCGCCAACATGTTGGGAGTGAGATATGCTGATGTGAAAGGCATTGGGAATTTTACCATCATGATTAAATTACATTTTGAGTAATAATTTTGCCATTACTGCATATAGGTTGGGGTGTTTTTATTTTTATTTTTATTTTTATGTAAACAGTCTTTTTTACATTACATTATTTACACATTTATGAGCACGTAACCCAACCCCTGCCCCTAAACCTAACCATTTGTCAACGTAAAATAAAGGATAAAACAGGCAGATGCAACTATGGTCATAATTGATTTAAAAAGTATTAATATTCCCAGTTTTCCATGGAAAAGCGATTCATTTCTGAGAGGAACAGATGCAATCACTGTCTATATCCAGTGTGCAGTCTGTGCACAAATTTAAAAACTGCCGTTACATGAAGTGTTACCTCAGCATTGGTTGTGAAATGCCATTGACTCTTGTGCGTCTCGTGACCGATTGCGTTATGCTAAACAAGTTCGGAAGTATCTTTTTGAATGTGCAGGAGATAATTTTCAGCGATTAAAACTTTATGATTTACTCTGTTCTTTGCATAAAAAATATTTGAGGACTTGGAATGCAACACGACTTGTTTGTAATACCTTTATACTGTTTTTAATGGTTAGTTTTTGCAATAAATACCTGTCACTGTACTTTTATTTGCCTGTTTAGTGTTTTATATTGTTCAGAAGTGGGTAGGTTTAGGGTAGAAGTAGGGGTGGGGTTAGGTGGTCTAAAATATCTATGAAAGTATAAATTTATATAAAATAATTTGTATTTTTGCAAACACATGCAAACCATTATATGCAACGCATAATGCAAACAAATACAAGCAATAGAGGACCGTGCACATCCACAAGTTACGTTTAGAGTCAAAAAGCGACGCCAAGGGGTCCTGAACAAGTGTCAATATGTGACGAGTTGGGAGTGAGAATGTATTGTATTTATCGATAAGCTGGCCCTTATTATAATTTGTGTGAATAGTAATAACAGTTGTTTTACTGCCTCGAGTAAACAAAATGCATTTGAATTAGAATTAATATGGCAATGTGAACAAAACATGAACAAATCGCTCAAAAGTTGGAAAATCCCCATCTGTCTGTCTGAGATGTTATTGCCATAGCGTTACATGGGATGTGTGTGTCTTGCTTCAGACTTGACTGACAGACTAGTATTCTGAGTTAAGTGTCAGTGTTTTTTTTTTTTTTACATTTGTCCTTATAACTATCATTAAATATAGTAACTTCTTTATGCTCTGAATAATTCTGTCCATAAATCTTGATTTAAAAAAAACTGTAATGCTTCAGTTTAAATAAAGACAACATTGTAAAACAATTTGCAGCAATAAACACACCAATCAATGACTTGCTGCCTTTCAAAAAGCCCCAGAGAGACAGTAACATCCTCCTGGGTTTAAATGACACATTTGTGGTGTATTAACAAGCCATAAATTTCACAGTGAATTTCAGTTTGTGCTTGTAAAGTAATCCCTCCCAACAGTGGGGTATAGAGTGAGAATCTCTGCCCGCCATTAGTGAAGCGGTTAAGATGATGAGAACAGTCCCTCCACTCCCAAAGCTGTCCCCGACGGCAACGGCACGTCCCTGTGTTCCCCTCACCTTCTTTATCTGCAGACTTTGACAAGAGAGACCAGAATCCCGCAGATCTATTTGGCATCATCACTGAGTCACTCACAATATGTAAATATACGAGAGGGGATCTGTACCTTCATCCATTATAGATGAAGGAAACCCAAAGCCGGGAAATGGCTCCCTTTAACCGTCAGTCTTGGGCCCTTTGTGCCTGTGGCTACAGAGCCAAAATCTGTACTTACAGCGACTCACTGTACTTTCTTGATGGCTTATTCATATTAAAGATGGCTGAGACCAATATATGAAACTGTTAAAGGGATAGTTCACCCAAAAATGAAAATTCTGTCATTAATTACTCACCCTTGTGTCATTTATAAACACATAAGGCCTTCGTTCATCTTCAGAACACAAATTGAGATATTTTTGATGAAATCCGAGAGCTTTTCAACCCTGCATAGTTAGCAACACAGCTGACACGGAGGAAATTGTTGAATAAACTCATTATTTTTGTTTTATTTTCGTATAAGAAAAAATTTCAGAGCTTCATAAAATTAAGGTTGAACCACTGATGTCGCATGGACTATTTTATAAATGTTCTTTCTACCTTTCTGGGCCTTGAGCGTTTCAGTTGCGTGTTCAGTTGCATGTCAGAAAGCTCTCGGATTTCATCAAAAAATATCTTAATTTGTGTTACCAAGATAAACAAAGGTCTTATGGGCTTGGAACGACACGAGGTTGACACGAGGTTCATTTTTGGGTTAACTATCACTTTAAATCTTCGCATTTATTTTTAACAAATGTATTGTTGTAGCAACATTTCCTTTCATAAATGAGATACAGTAATTATCCATGGCAGCAAAATAAATAAATATCGTGAATAGAGGTAATTTACTAAATGTTATATTGTAATTTTTAATTTTTTATAGTACTTTTGGACTGATTTTACAAATGCAAACTTTTAGAGCATACTTTTTTAAAGAAAAAGAACTAAATTCTTCATGAAATGCAGTACCGTATGCAAATTTGGCCACAGCCAAAGAACATGAAGCGACTATCAAACTAGCTTTGACATTAAACAATAGTTTAAGAAAAATGCAGAAGATCGTTTTACTTTCCTAAGGACCCTCTAGAGCAGTGGTTTTCAAACTTTTTTGAGAGCTACCCTATTTTTTCCTTTTGACGCAACCCACATATAGGTATATATGTTTTTTTGTTATTATTAAAAATATATATACATTTTTATATACTTTTTTATTTTAATTTACCACTTGCATGTTGACAATAACATCTCCAACACTGTCTATAATATGTTTTCAGTGGTCCCCTTGACCAAGCACTTTGCGGACAGCTTACCTCGCGAATGAAATCACGCACATGCCAGCAAACACAGTGAATCTCTTATTTACATTGCGTCCACACTTGGTTATATAACGTGAGGATCCGCGAGTTTCCAGAACTCAGGACTGAACAACAATTTGGTAAGTGGATTCTGACTAACTGAAACACAAATACACGTTGGATTCTACGTGAGGCGGCTGCCGCTTACTTTTGTTTTGTTGTTTATGTTTATTTAGTTATTAAAGTTAAGTTTGCCGGTTCCCGCTTCCTTCCTCTTCAAATCTTTAACTTTGTTACATACATATAGGCTATACAATTTCCCCAGATCCTCCTGGCGACCCATTTTTTAAGTCTCAAGGGTTTTCAAGACCCAGGGTTTGAAAACCACTGGACTAGAGTGACGATCATCGCTTGCCAAGTTAGAGCCGTGCCGTAGATGTGTGTAGTGTGTGTTAAGAGATTTATTCATCATACAGTGTAGATAGCTTCACTAGCCTTATGCTATACGCTTATACATTTTGGGCATGTAAGTAATTAAATAAATTAGCACAATAATGATAATATCATGTATTGTTGATCTTGCAGGCTGACGATAGGACCAACACTACTGTAGCGTATTATTTACTCACCCTCCATGCATCCTAGGTGTATATGACTTCCTTTTTTCAGACAAATGCAATCGGAGTTATATTAAAAATAATCCTGGCACTCCCAAGCTTTAGAATGGCGTAGACTGAACGGCATAGTGTTTCTCTCCATCAGTCCAAAACAAGTCGATCCATAATAAAAAAGTGCCTCACATGGCTCCAGGGGGGTCAGTAAAACCTCCTTTAGTGATCCGATGTATTTTTGTAAGAAAGATATGCATATTTAAAATGTAAGAATCACTTTATGGTTAGTGGGACTGCTAACCAATCACAACACATTTCGTTTTTCGGGAGGCGGACTTTCATCAAATCCGGAACTAATCGAGCCGTTTGTGCCAGACCAGGGAGAAAGCTATTGTAATAATGTAAATGATGTGAAAAATAATGCGTTTTTTGAACCACCAAGCATGAGAGCATGTTCTAGTCTAACCCAAAACAAAAGACTTTGTAAAAGAGCTTAATAGGACTCTTTTAATAGCAATTATTGGACTATAAAAAGTGTGACCATATACATATACATATATATATATATATATATTTTTTTTTTTTTTAAAATAAACAATTGTTTCACTAGATGAGACCATTATTCTTCGGCTGGGATTGTGTAGAGCCCTTTAAGGCTGCTTTGAACTAGGGATGCACCAATCTGACTTTTCCAGTCCCGATACCGATACCGATGCCTGGGCTTTGTATATCTGTCGATACCCGATACCAATCCGATACCATTGTTGAATTAATAATAAACTGCATAACTTCCACCTTATACCTTCCTTCCACCATGTAGAAGAAACTAAAGGCACCAAACTTTCCTCACTAAACATTACTTTCCTAACTAAGACAAAACAGATGTAATGTATTGAATAGGGCTGGTCCAAATATCATTTTTTGAGCTTCGAATCTTCTGTAGTAATCAATACCGAATATTCAAAGCTTCGGAGGGAGGGGCTAAACATATTCTTCTCTCTAATAAAGGCAGGAATCTCTGTGTGTCTGTCTGTTTGCATTTTTATTATGTCGAGAACAGTTCATTCAATCGATTTTGGCTGTGGACCCAAAGGAGTGCAGTGTTGCATTTTGGTGCAATATGGACACATAATTCAGAATTAATAAATTGTAATAGAACATTTCAAGTTGGAAGCGGCGCGTCTCATGCAGGCAGAGCTTACATGCTTTGAGAACGGACACTGCACTAGTGATACAAAACAAACAGGTCTGTTAAAAGTTGTATCAGCGATTCTAGGCTGAAACATAAAGTGTCAAATTCAGCTGACCTTTCTTCATGATCCGCTCGCTGCATGCCCCATAAATCGGCTGTAAAAAAAAAAACGCGTCTCTCTGGTCAGCCTAGGGTCCGAGATATGCCAAAAAAACAATCGGTGCTATCAACCTTTCCACAGCAAAACAAACAGTGTTCCAACCAATCACCGTCAGGGGGTTGGTGTTGTGGACTTTCGTACTGGTGCAGGGATGTGAGGGAGGCAGAGCGAAAGTCCACAACACCAACCACCTGACGGTGATTGGTTGGAACACTGTTTGTTTTGCTGTGGAAAGGTTGATAGCACCGATTGTTTTTTTGGCATATCTCGGACCCTAGGCTGACCAGAGAGACGTGTTTTTTTTACAGCTGATTTATGGGGCAGGCAGCGAGCGGATC
>NC_133372.1:19216008-19274509 GCF_049309525.1 Garra rufa | reverse complement strand
TGATAGCAACTACCAGTCATTGGAGTATTAGTAGACGCTCCGCTTAATATCTGCTAACACTTTATTTTAATGGTCCCAAAAAGCATTCTGCTGCAATAAATTACTTTGTAAATACATGTCAACTTATTCTACTAACCCTAACTCAACAGTCTAGTAATACTCTATGCAAATGCAAATTAATGAGAGTTAGCTGACATGTAGGTAAAAAGTTACTTATAGTTAAATATTTCATTAACATTCATACGCTTCATGATTTCATTTTCTATTTTGTGTTTTCAAAATAAATCAGAATCACTAGTTGCATACTGACTGCTGTTGTAAAATGAATGCTGATATGAAACTATTAGAATTTCAATGGATTAGCACTAAATGCTAATGAAGCGTTAGGCCTGATAATAGTCAAGTAATTTTTGTTTGATGTTTTAACAGGTAGGGACAGCGTAGCTCTCATTATCTTTTCAGTATCAAGCTTTCCTGTGTAAATGCAGGTTTGCCTAAAGCTGTCAGATCCTCAACTTTGACAGCTCAATTAGGTTTAGAAAATGAATGCAGGTGATGTTAATTATCAAGAGTTAACACGCGCACACACCTCCCTTCACAGGCTCATTATAATATAACACAATGGCCATTTTTCACTCTAAGTTGAAGAAGTGAGAATACTTCTGATAACTACAACATGAGATAATAAATGCATGTTTCATGCTTAAAAGCAATAAAACTGATTTTAATCTCGCCCTCGTCAAACGAAAAAAATGAGGCATGTTTGGAAGTGATGGTCTCAGAGACTAGTAAACATCCAGCATCAGTCCTCATACACACCTATTGTTAATGAGTGCCACTCTTCGGGTAATGAGCTGGCTCCGTCTCATACAGCATAAACAGCGAGCTGGTGTGGGAAACTCGATTTGAGCGACAGGGTCACGCACCTCGCCTTTAGCTGAATTAAAAGAGGATCGCCAGTGACGATGCGCAATATTGCAATGCCCGTTTGCATATGTGCAGTGATATTAAAAGGGATCAGCTTCATCTAGTGAGACACAACAATCAACGTGAAGGGAACAGCATGGTTTAATATCACAAATTACTCCCAGGGAGTGACCTCCTCACTTTCAGCTTGATTACAGAGCCTTAATTAGGAGGGATTCCCAACTCTCTCCATCCCTCTGTCTCCTTTTTTCTCCTTTTCCGCTTACGTAGAGCTGGGGGTTTAATCACAAATTCAATATTTACCTTGCACTACTGTGCTTGTACTAAGTCAGGTGGGGGGAATGAGTGAGAAGGGGGTGGAGAGAGACGAAATTAATAAAACCTGCTCTTCAGGATTCAGGTGCAAACCAATTTACAAGCTGGCATTTAAAAGACTTTAATTATTATTTTGTCACAGATGAAATTCACTGTTTAAAAGCCTTCCTAATGAATATACACATAGTACTGACATGCTATTTTTACAGCAAAAGAGGTTGAAAGTTCATTTTCTGACCCGCCTCAAAATCTTTGGTGCTCAGCAAGTGTAACAATTTTGAGTTTTAATTATCATAGATAATGGAATAGTGGGTGCAGTCAGGATACGTGACCCAAAAATGCTAATTCTGTATGAATATACATACAGACTCCAAATGGAATTGATTGAATTGGATTGGATGTATGTTTTGTTTTTTTGTTTTTGTTGTTTTTTGGAGGAGGGCCCAAATTTTGTTTTAATGGTTTAATTAATAAATAAGAATTTAAAAATAATGTCTAATAAATTGAAACGAAACACTTTAATAATTTATTAAAATTTTAACGACAACAGTGCCCAATGAAATGCAATTTTATTTATTTATTTATTTCAGAAATGTATTTTATTTTATTTATTTGTATTATTGTTTATATATTTGTATTTTATTTATATATTTATTTATTTGTTGGAATCTGTGTTTTAGGATTTTATATATTTTTAATATCAAAATCTCTAGTAATCAAATCAATGCATGAAACAATTCTTTTTTAAATATAGTCAGTTTTTAATGTAATCAAATTAAATTTGAACAATTCCTTTCATTTCTTTCATTTTACTCTGCATGACAGAGTAATATTGTTTGATATTTTTAAAAATCTATATAATGATTTCTTAAACTGTATTAGTAGTTGTAGAAACAAGTACTTTACTTTATATGTATTATTTTTATAGTTTATTACTGTCATAATTTAAGTTAACTGAACTTCTATTTTGGCGAGTTGTACTTAAAACCTTTAAGTTTGTGTATGTTACAATTTAATCAAATGAATTGGTGAAATGTTTGACGTGAACTTTCAGAGCAGCTCTGGAGATGAAGTTTGTGAGGTCCTCATTTAGAGAGAAGGCAAACACTGAAAACATGCATGATCAAGCGTAAACCTGTAAAAGATGATCTGGGAATGGACAGAAATAGTGTATTTGATGACCTTAGAATCCTTGGAGTCTAGTACTGAGAGGTAAGATCAGAAGAGCAGAAAGATAATGTGGTGCCAAGCCATGAGACCCTTAAGAACAAATAATAAGACCTTATACTAAATCCTATATTGAACTAGAAGCCAAGGAAGAGACACCAATAGCAGAGAAATAGTTATCCTGACTGGAAGAGAGAAAACTATGAATCACTTAGCCAGAACTTGCTCTCACAGCTCAGTTTTGTAGACCACAGAGTTTCCCCAACCCCTCAGCAGGTCAAAGGAAGTCTGACACAAGCGTATGACCAGCTGGAGGAACTGCTCTTATGGCTTTTTTCACCTGCTGCAGCTCTCCAGGGTGAAAGGTCAACTGTCACAGGGGCCAGGGAGGTTCCCCTTGGGGCATGCTGCCTGGAGAACTTCTCTTGAAGCTGAGACACCTCTGCCTGGTTTCACAGCGCTGCCCCAAACTGCCCTGGGGCATGAATGCAATTCGGTATTTATGGGACTGCTGGGCTATCGCTGGACGTACAAACCGCAATCCCTGTCTCTGTCCCAAAGGAGACTGCCTCATCATCCTCCTCTGAAAGAAAGCTGCTGGGGCCTGCCCTAAAGTCCAGAGATTTATCAACATCCTGAATCTTTATCATGTGTCCACCCTAAATATTGATAGGTGATGGGGGAAAAACCTTTCCTATATTGGGATCATTATTTAATAATAGCTGAAGCCACAGAATGTGATATCTGCCATGGCTACTGCATAAGTCATGGCAAAACCGAAGTGGTGGTTTATCTCATACCACACATACAAGTGTATTTTTGCAGTGAGGAACTTTACAAAAACAGATCTCCTGTTCTCCAACAATTCACCAGACTGCTATGTCCAGTCGAAAAAGACTTGAGAGTAGTTTACTTAAATATAAAAATTCTGTCATCATTTAGGTGTACTGACACCTAAAACATTCTTGTGGTTTCAAACATGTCTTTCTTTCTTCTGTCGAACACTACTAAATGTTTGCATGCAATGAAACTAGCACTAGAGCTTTCAAGTTTAAAAAAGTTCACAAAACCACCATTAAAGATAATAAAATTATACATATGTTTTGTGCAGCTGTTCAATAGCTTTGTGTGATAAGCCCTATTCAGTAATTGTTTCTCATGGGGATGTAAGCTATTTTCAACATTTAGGGGTTAGTCTGTGATTTTATTGCCGTATGAATCCAGAATGTCTGTGTTTTTCTCTCACCATTCAGCCGAATTACCTACTGTTCCCTTCCGGAAACTCGAGCTGCGTCATACAACGCTATGGGGAACGCCATTGGCGGGCAGCATTCTGAGTCATTGTCTATCAAACAATAGAACGACGGGAGTGACGTCACAGGCGCGGTGACGTCAGCGACCAGGAAGTATAAAGCACGTGCGTTTGAAGCCGGCGGCAGCTTTTGTCATTCAGCGAGAGCGCTCTGTGTCTGTCTGTCTAGTATCATATTGCTGTTTTTTGTGCCAGTTTGCACACATTTATTTTGAGCAATATGACAACCAGGGGAAAGAAAGTTTCTATGGCGGTTCAGCGCCCACATAGACGGTGTGTCCCTCCCTGCCAACGCTTCATTGTTGGTGGGGACACACACAGTCTATGTGTGGTTTGCTTGGGAGCAGAGCACGCACAGTCAGCCCTCGAAAAGGCTGACTGTCCGCAGTGTGAGCGCCTTCCACTGCGGGTGCTCCGTTCCCGGAAAGCTCTCTTTGAGGAGGGGGCTTTCACCAGCGCGCCCCGCGGGTCTGGCCCCGCTTCCGCCGAGGCGGAGCGGCAGCTGCACTCGTGGGGTTCGCAGCTCGATCTGCTGGAGGGTATGGAGACGGGTGAACCCCTATCTCCTTCCTCACTCGGCGGATCGAGTGATCTCCTCTTGGATGTGGAAGCCCGCACTGCGGTTTCTTCCCCCCGAGAGGAGGTCTCAGGGCTTCTTCTATCTTCCTCCGAGGAGGTTGATGTAGAGAGCCCTGAAGAACCCCAACCGCCCCGCCGTTCGCCTCACTATGAGGAGCTCATGGAGGTGCTGACTAGTGCGGTCGCCAAGCTCAACATCTCTTGGCCCGCAGAACAATATCATGAGCCGCAGCGAAGCAGACTTGATGAACGCTTCCTGCGGACAAAGTCAGCACCCCCTAAACGGAGCCTTCCCTTCTTCCCTTCTTCTCCTTCGATTCTTCCCCGGTCTCTGAAGGCTCCGTCCTTGCCCACCAAGCCATTGAAAGTAACATCCAGCTTGATGGGCAAGGCGTACACGGCAGCAGTTCAGGCTGGTTCTTGCCTACCAAGCCGACCTGCTGAAAGAGTTTAGCGATGGCGAGGAAGTAAACGTCACAGATATGCGCCGTATGGCAGATCTCGCTCTCCGCGCCACCAAGGAGACCGCCCGCGCTGTTGGGTGGTCTATGGCAGCCATGGTGGCCGCGGAGAGGCATCTGTGGCTGACCCTGTCCAAGTTAAAAGAGAAGGACAGGGTCATGCTTCTGGACGCCCCCCTGCAGCCCACCTGCCTCTTTGGTGCCTCAGTCGACACTGTTGTCGCCAGGCACCAGGAGGCCCGTAAGCAGGCGGCGGCGTTCCGGACGTATCTTCCTCGCCGCGTTTACTCTTCTGAGGCTGCTAGACGGGAGCAGCCTCAACCGTGTACGAGCTCCTCACACAGAGAGGCACAAAAGTAGAGCGTTGCCGCCCGCGCTCCTCCGGCGAAGCCTAGAGGGCAGGGCCAGCGACGCTCTAAGTCGGGGGCCTCTAAGAAGAGGCCTGACCTGAGGGTTGTCCTCCAATCTAAGAGGTCCTCGGCTAAACGGCCCTGACGGTTGTGCCTCAGGGCCGATGAGGGCAGCCCCTCTCGAGGGGGTTTGCGTTGCACCACAGCTTATGGTCACCAAACCCCCTCGGGGCCCTCAGGAGATCTGTCAGCTAACCCTGCCAGTGTTACAGGGCGCGGCAATCTCCCGCGAACATCATTCTCTAGCCGTTCCGCCCGGAAACGTAGCGGACCTAGAGAGTTCGCAACCCCCACCGGGGTCCTCAGAGAAACTAATTCAGGTGCATCCTGCCAGTACGCTGTTACAGGTCATCGAATCAGTTCCTCAAATAAATCCAGAAACCAGTCTCGAGAGGCTGGTTCCCTTAGTAGAATTTCTGGCAGCATGGAAACTACTGCCAAATATTTCTACGTGGGTCCTGCGCACTGTAGAGAAAGGTTATTGCATTCAGTTCGGCGCCAAGCCGTCACCTTTTAGCGGGGTATTCCCAACTCTGGTGAACCCCGAGCAGGGTCTGGTAATGGAGCAGGAAGTAGAAACTCTCCTGAGGAAGGAGGCCATCGAGGTGGTCCCTCCACAAGACAGAGAGTCCGGGCTCTACAGCCGGTACTTCATTGTTCCCAAGAAGGATGGAGGGCTTTGGCCCATTTTAGATCTCAGGCAGTTGAACCGCTCAGTCAAGAAACTGAAGTTCAAAATGTTAACTGTCAAACATGCCGTGTCTCAAATCAAGTCCGAGGACTGGTTTGTCACGATAGATCTAAAAGACGCATACTTTCACGTCTCCATCCTTCCTCAACACAGGAAGTTTCTCAGGTTCGCTTTCAGGGGCAAAGCTTACCAATACAGAGTGCTTCCTTTCGGCCTAGCTCTCTCACCCCGAACTTTTATAAAGTGTGTGGATGGTGCTCTGGCTCCTCTGCGACTCCAGGGCATCCGCATACTCAATTACATAGACGACTGGCTGATCCTGGCCAGCTCGGAACAGTTAGCGGTTCAACATCGAGGTGTTGTTCTCGCTCACATGAAAGAATTGGGGTTGAGACTCAACGCCAAGAAAAGTGTGCTTTCTCCACTACATAGAACCACTTATCTAGGTGTAATTTGGGATTCGACCACGATGCAGGCACGAATGTCACCTGCTCGGATCGAGTCGATCCTTACTGCAGTCAATGCTGTCAAGCTAGGCCTGTCACTCACTGTCAAACAGTTCCAAGTACTGTTAGGTCTTGCAGCAGCATCCAACGTGATACCTTTTGGTCTGCTGTACATGAGACCACTGCAGTGGTGGCTCAAAACCAAGAGGTTCTCCCCGAGGGGAAACCCACTCCGCAAGATCAAGGTCACGCGGCGCTGCCTACGTGCCTTGGCCATGTGGAAGAAACCCTGGTTCCTCTCTCAGGGTCCGGTGTTGGGAGCTCCTTGTCGCCACGTCACGCTAGCAACAGATGCATCCCTCACCGGCTGGGGAGCGGTCATGAGTGGCCGCTCAGCCCAAGGCCTTTGGAGCGATCACCATCTCTCCTGGCACATAAATTGCCTAGAGATGCTGGCCGTATTCCAGGCCCTGAAGTGTTTCCTTCCAGACCTGAGAAACCGTCACGTGCTAGTCCGTACAGACAACACTGCGGTAGTCTACTATATAAATCATCAAGGAGGTCTCCGCTCACGCCCCTTATACAAGCTGGCGTACCGGATCCTCCTGTGGTCTCAAGGAAAACTTCTCTCCCTGAGAGCAGTCCATATTCCTGGACATCTGAATGTGGGAGCAGACGTCCTGTCGAGGCAGGGGCCGAGGCCCAGGGAATGGATGCTTCACCCATGAGTAGTGAAGCAGATCTGGAGAGTGTTTGGCCAGGCTCAGGTGGACCTCTTCGCGACTCAAGAGACATCGCAATGTCCCCTCTGGTACTCTCTAGTTCCTCCAGCTCCTCTCGGACTGGATGCTATGGTACAGACGTGGCCGAGGCTTCGTCTGTACGCTTTTCCCCCGATCGCTCTGCTCCCGGGAGTTCTGGAAAGGGTACGCCAGCATCAAGTGCGGCTGTTGCTAGTAGCCCCGTACTGGCTGGCCCGAGTATGGTTCTCGGACCTAATCGCCCTCCTCGACGGCTCTCCGTGGGAGATCCCCGTCAGAAGGGACCTCCTCTCTCAGGCTGGGGGCGCGATCTGCCACCCCCACCCGGAGAGGTGGAAGTTATGGGTATGGCCCCTGAGGGGGCGCAACTCATAGAAGCTGGTCTCTCAACCAAGGTTGTTGAGACCCTTCTCTAATCCAGAGCTCTAAGTAGAACAGCCTTAAGTAGAACCTGTTTGTTTTATGGTGTCGCAAACACAGTTTAGACCCAGTTAACTGCCTGATAGGTACAGTACTGGAGTTCCTACAAACTCGTCTTTCCACGGGGCTAGCTCACTCCACCCTGAAGGTGTACGTGGCAGCCATATCTGCCTACCACGCCCCTCATGGTGGCCTCTCAGTGGGCAGAGACCCCCTGGTCATTCGTTTCCTCCGCGGTGCACTCAGGCTGAGGCCTCGAGTGAAACCGAGGGTTCCTACGTGGGACCTAGCCGTGGTGCTAGAAGCCCTATGTAAGCCTCCATTTGAGCCCATAGAGGAGATCTCAGATCGCATGCTTACTATAAAGACAGCGCTGCTGCTAGCTCTTACCTCTCTGAAGAGTGTTGGGGACCTACAGGCCCTATCAGTGGCCCCTTCTCATATTGACTTTGCCCCAGGGATGGCCAAAGCATTTCTCTACCCGAGAGTTTGGTACGTTCCCAAGGTCCCGTCCCTACCACCACAGCCAATCACGCTTCAGGCGTTTTATCCTCCTCCATTCATGGAGCCCGACCATAGGAAGTATAACTGTATGTGTCCAGTTAGAGCGCTAGACGCATACGTCCACAGAGCTGCCGTGTGGCGTAAAACAGAGCAACTGTTTGTCTGTTTCGGCCCTCCAAAAAGGGGGTGCCCGGCCTCAAAGCCTACAATCAGTAGATGGATCATAGATGCCATTTCTACCGCTCCTCTGGTCTCCCATCCCCGTTGGGAGTCAAGGCTCACTCCACTCGAGGCCTCTCGGCCTCCAAAGCTCTAATGGCAGGTGTCCCAATCCAGGACATCTGCAGTGCTGCGGGTTGGTCCTCGCCCCTGACGTTTGTCAGGTTCTATGAACTCGACCTCAGAGCCACTCCGGGCTCCTTTGTCCTCTCGCCTTAGCAAGGCTAAGCCCGAAAGAGATTCAGCCCCCTCCCTAGCCAGGAGGAGACTTCTCAAGGAGCATTCTTTTTACAAAAAAAAAAAAAAAGAAGAAGAGAAGTCCTTTCGCCATGTTTCTCCTCGAGTGCCTGAGGGCCGAGGAGTATTTCTCCCCCTGCGATTGGCCACATGGCAAGCAGCGGTAGAGAACTGCATCCTCGTGTGCCTGAAGGCCGAGGATCACACTGCCTTTTTTGTCCGTGGAATACTAGACAAAGGCTAATACCTCTCGCGTCCTGGCAAAGTCACCAGGCCGAGTCATTTCCAGTCCCTCTTGTTCTGGCTCTTCCCAGACAAAGGACTAAGACTCCTCGTGTGCCCGTGGGCCGAGGAGTACCTCTTGCTCTGGCTGGCGACCAAGCAGAGGTCTACCACTTTCCTCGTGTGCCTAAGGGCCGAGGTTCATATTGCCCTCTTGTCCGTGGAATACTAGACAATGGCTTATTCCCCTCACGTCCTGGCAGGATTACCAGGCCGAGTTTATTCGGTCCCTCTTGTTCTGGCTCTTCCAAGACAAAGGACTAAGACTCCTCGTGCGCCCGAGGGCCGAGGAGTACCTCCTGCGCTGGCTGGCTACCAGGCAGAGGTGTGTCACTGTTTTCCTCGTGTGCCTAAAGAGCCGAGGATCTCATTGCCCTCTTGTCCGTGGAACTCTAGACAATGGCTTATTCCCCTCGCGTCCTGGCAAGGTTACCAGGCCGAGTCATTTCCAGTCCCTCTTGTTCTGGTCCTTCCCAGACAAAGGACTAAGACTCCTCGTGCGCCCGAGGGCCGAGGAGTACCTCCTGCGCTGGCTGGCTACCAGGCAGAGGTGCATCACTGTTTGTCATACTGCCCTCTTGTCCGTAAAGACTAGACAAATGCTTATACTTCTCGCGTCCTGGCAAGGTCACCAGGCCGAGTCTTTCAGTCCCTCTTGCTCTGGCGGTACCCCAGACAAAGGACTACCACTTCTCCACGTGGGCCTGAGGGCCGAGGAGCACTCTAGGAGGTCGAGTACCTTGTCCTCGTGTGCCCAAGGGCCGAGGACCATACACACCCTCTTGTCCGTGGAACACTAGACAATGGTTTTTGCGGTCCCTCTTGTTCTGGCTCTGCCCAGACAAAGGACTAAGACTCCTCGTGCGCCTGAGGGCCGAGGAGTACCTCTTGCTCTGGCTGGCGACCAGACAGAAGTCTACTACCTTCCTCGTGTGCCCAAGGGCCAAGGATCGCATGGCCCTCTTGTCCGTGGAATACTAGACAATGGCTCATTCTACTTACGGCCTGGCAACACCCCCATGCCGAGTCTCTTCCTGTGCTCTGGCAAGGTCCACCAGACACAACTTTCTTCCACCCTTGTCCTAGCAGACACTAGGCAGGGCTTGGAAATTATGGGGGCGTTGACATCTCATTCCCCATAGCGTTGTATGACGCAGCTCGAGTTCCCGGAAGGGAACGTCTCAGGTTACGTATGTAACCCTAGTTCCCTGAGGGAACGAGACGCTGCGTCTCGGACCATAATTCCCGCACCCTGCGGCGCTCGCTTCATTCCTAAAGAGCTGCCGCCGGCTTCAAACGCACATGTTTTATACTTCCTGGTCGCTGACGTCACCCCGCCTGTGACGTCACTCCCGTCGTTCTATTGGTTGTTAGACAATGACTCAGAATGCTGCCCTCCAATGGCGTTCCCCATAGCGTTGCATGACGCAGCGTCTCGTTCCCTCAGGGAACTAGGGTTACATACATAACCTGAGACGTTTTTTGACAAACACCAAGGTTGTAATTTAATGGTAATTTAATTTAGGTAATTTAATTACCATCTGAATCCACATCTCAGAGTTTACAAGAAGAAATCAATTAAAAATTCACTGTTGCGAACAATGTATGGTAACTGTTGCACTGTAATTTGCATTAAACTGTATTTACAAGAACAATTTTTCATAACTGCTCCACCACAGCGAGTGGGAGCTGTTAAGAACAAAATGAAGAAAGAGAATAAAAGCAAGTAAATATTTAAAATGTGTCATTATTATGGCAGTAACAGGTACACAATACAATTTAAAAATATGGATATATTTATGTACACTGCCACTCAAAAGTTTGGAATCAGTAAGATTTGTAATGGTGTTTAAAATGTTTCTTATGCTTGTAAAGGCTGCATTTATTTGATTAAAAATACAAAAACTGTAATATCGTGAAATATTATTTCAATTTAAAATAACTGTTTTATATGTGAATATATTTGAATGTAAAATGTGATTTTTTTTCCTGTGATACAAAGCTACATTTTCAGCATCATTACTCCAGTATTTAGTGTCACATGATCCTTCAAAAAATTATTCAAATATGCTGATTTATTATCAATTTTAAAAATAGTTGTGCTGCTTAATATTTTTTTTGCAACCTGTGATACTTTTTTCATGATTCTTTGATCCATAAAAGGTTAAAAAGAACAGCATTTATTTAAAATAGAAAGGTTTTCTAACAACATACACTACTGTTCAAAAGTAAATTTGTATTCTTTATTTTTTTTGAAAGAAATTAATACATTTTTTATTCACCAAGGATGTGTTAAATTAATAAAAAGTGATAGAATAGACTTACATTGTTAGAAAATATTAATATTTTAAATAAATGCTGTTCTTTTTAACTTAATTATCAAAGTATCCTGAAAAATATATTTTTTTTTACTATTTGGCAGCACAACTGTTTCCAACATTGACAATTCTAATAATAAATCAGCATATACGCCTTATTCAGCCCGCCGCCATTTTGAATCGAAAACGAGGCTGTGAGGGATAGCAGTCCAGCAGCGCCCACTGTGGCATATTTGTTGCGTACCGGGATGTAGATTGTTTAGTCATAAAAATAAAGAGAAAATATCATTTCACTAATTTCCACAGGACAAATAACTTCAGAAAATGTGTATTATTAAAGTTCGACAGGACATAGGACCTAACTTTCAGGTAACAATATTGCATTTATTTAAGAAAATGACTGTGGAAACTAGCCGGTTGGCTAATTGCTAATTTATAATGTGAGCATGTTTATCTTCCTTTAAAAGTTTACGCAGAGCTAAAATGTTATGTTTTACTACAACAACTAAACTAAATATCTACATTTTGTATAGATTACAAAGAACACAAGAGTGTGCTCCTAACATTTTACTCAGGATTGTTTTTCAAAAACACTGACTGGAATTAGGAAGCTTAAGGAGGGTTCAGCTCCGTCTGTGTTTACCTGAACTCAAAGACCTCACGAAAAGAAAACCTTGCGATCGTAAATGAAAAAGATATTATTTTTAAATGACGTTTTAAAAATTAACATGCTTAATAGTTTATGTTAAGAGCCTGCAGTTAGATCGTAAGCCTCTTTCAGACAACATGTTAAGTCATACAAAAAACAGTGGGTAGAAAGTTTATTTTTATGCAAAGCGATCAAAAGATAACATTTATTAATTAGTTTGCCGTGTAGAGTTTGGGGTCAACCCCTTTTAAAATCGCAAAATGATATTCGGAACATTATTTTTTGTTTCTGTTTTGCTTTAGACAAGGAAAACGTCATGTTTATCGTAATTTCATAATAAAGGTCGGGAAGACGCTTATGACCTAGCTGCAGACTCTTAACACAAACCATTAAGCATTTTAATCTATATAACATCATTTGAAAAACTCTGTATACGCGTTTAAAGGAAGATAAACATGCTCACATTAGAAATTAGCAGTCTTTCCACAGTCATTTTCTTAAATAAATGCAATATTGTTACCTGAAAGTTAGGTTATATGTCCTGTCGAACAATCCACGTTTTCTGGAGTTCTTTGTCCTGTGGAAAAATGTGAAATGACGTATTATTTTACGGTTATACAATCTACATCCCGATACGCAACAATACGCCACAGTGGGCGCTGCTGGACTGCTATCCCTCACAGCCTCGTTTTCGATTCAAAATGGCGGCTGGCTGAATAAGGCGTATTAGAATGGTTTCTGAAGGATTCTGAAGGATCATGTGACACTGGTGGTGGATGAGGAGATACCCCCAGTGGCGGTTCTACACGGAGGCCAAGGGAGGCCCGTGCCCCTGTAGACATGTCCTTGGCCACCCCTGTGCCCCCCCCCCCTACTGACCAAATAAAATAAAATAAATTAATTATGGTTTTACACACGAGCGCCAAAAGCGGAACTAATGCGATGCATCGTTCTACTTAAATGGGTAAATTAGAGCGGCGCACACAAACACTGCAGCAACAATTAGAACTACTCTCGGATAGAGGAGCTACGATTTATTTCTCCTGTTGCAAGAGTCGAAAGTAAGCAAAACAATTTCATTTCGTGAGTGACTTGTTGTTCTTGCACATAACCGTGTTACTTTTGCTTTTCACACTGATAATTAAATCAAGTTTGTAAATGGCTTTGTAAAATCTTTGTTAACGTTAGTTAATAAAAATATACAGCTGTTCATTGTTCAGGGTGGCCGCGGATCCTTAAAAAGTCTTAAATTCCGTTGTCCTAAAATAAGGCCTTTAAATGTCTTAATTTGTCTTAAATCTAAATCCAAGGGTCTTAATTTTTTTACACTTTGAAAAGGAAAAGTTTATCGTTTTGAGGAGAATCTCCTGCGCAGGTTCTAAATCTGTTCTGTTGCTAGACACGCGCTTGCTTGACAACGCCTCAGTGTTGCCAGATTTAGCGGGTTTCCGCCCAACTAGACGCATTTGAATCGCAGATTAGCTGTTAAATTTAACCATCATAGAGTAAAAGTTTATAATTAGCACATTTTTTTACGTTGCCGCACACAACTGGCGCGAGCACGCGCAGAGAGAGAGAGAGGAGAGAGAGGCGCGCGGCGCGATTCACACAGATTGATTCCTCTTTAACTGCTATTTGAACGGAAACGTACATATGTCTTGATACCCGTTTTGGTATTCTGTTTAACAGTCGTTTATGTCTTCAGTGAACCGAAACAGCTGAGAAAGAGATGCGTGCCAGTATTCGGTTTGGGCATTTGGCCTTAAAGAGACAGCGTCCTATAAATACCTGCAGTGAGAAACACTAGTTATTTTACAATTAATTATTAAATTTCCCCTCCTGAATACTAGTTATTGATTTTATTACTAACTTTATGTTGTATTCATTTACACTTGTCATTTGTGTAATTGTTCTTGTTTTGTTACTGAACTTTAGTTCAGATAGTAGTTTTTGCTGTGGATGAGAAGTAGCCTACCTAAAGTAAGCATTCAGTAATTAGGAAAAAACAAACTTTTTTTTTTTTTTTTTTTTTGCTGATCCGAGAAATGATCCGATCCATGACTCAAAATCCGTGTTTGTTACACTGTTACATTGGCTTCAAAGTGTGTGAGAGCCTTGACTTTGTCATGGAATAGAAAATAATTTCTTCTTCTGGAATAGTGTTTTCTGTTGAATATTCCCAAGAATAATCAGTTAAATAAAATAATAATTTAAAATATCTTCATAGTTTTGTGCTAGACTTTTGCGGGACTTTCAATTTTGTCTTAAATTTTGTTTGAAAATGGTATTAAAAAGTCTTAAAATGTCTTAAATTTAACTTGGTCAAACCTGTAGACAGCCTGTTGTTAGTTCATGATCAAGTGCCGGTTTAGTTCTGCTGAAACTCTACACCTCTGAGAACTCTCTCATTAAAACAAAGAAAGTGTAGACATGATGTAAATAAGAGATTAATTGTACTGTGTAAATGTGATTTCATTACCTTTTATTAACTTTGAGAGATTGCGATGAACTACAGTAATGTATGAGTGACAGCTTTCCAGTGATTGTAAGGGGAGCGCGCACTTTTAAGACTATAATTAATTCAGAATTTGAATTCATTTATTCATGGATTCACTCTCTGATAACGCAACATCGCCATTGCTATCGTGCAGCACATAGGCTACTACATCAGTTACACAAACTAAGAGAAGGTAAAGCAGGTGCTTACTCATCAAAATATGTCTAAACAGCCGCACTGCACGTGTCGACACGCGCCCGTGAGTAAACATTATTTTTTTCTTTCACCATGCAGCAAACGTAAAAAATAATTAAACCGTTTAACTTATAGTACTTCTTACTGTCGATTAACAGTGAACGGTCAATATGAGCATCCCTAAAATGTTTGTATGATTTTAAAGTAAAATAAAGTTTATAATCTTTAAATATCACTTGTTGTCATTTTTTAATGTGCCCCTCTGGATAAACACTGGCCCCTCCTTGGCCCCCCTAGTCAAATTTGTCTAGAACCGCCACTGGATACCCCTGACACTGTAAAGCGCTTTGAGTGTCTAGAAAAGCGCTATATAAATGTAACAAATTATTATTATTATTATTACTTAAGACTGGAGTAACAGCTGATGAAAAATCAGCTTTGCATTACAGGAATTAGTTATATTTTAATGTATATTTTAAAAAAAACATTTTATATTGTAATAACATTTGCAGTATCACTGTTGTTTTCTGTAGGATTATATATTATAAAATATGCTAGACATATTAAGAATACTTTTTATATAATAGTTTTTTTTAATAACTTTTAAACAATAATAAAAAATAATCAATAAATAAAATACATTTTATTTACAGCAGACAATCATGAGACTGGCCACGTATGCAGCGCATTCCCGGGTTTGTAGAATCATAAACTCAGTTCTCTACTGTGAATAAATCGCCATCTGAATCCATGAGTTTTATCACTGAGATGCCATGTAAATTTATTTTTACAGATGTCCACATAAGAAACAACTACCATCCGAATTCCCTAATATTCCCATTTGAAACTAGTGTAACCGAATCACTAGTCAGTGAGAAGAACAAACCAGTCCAATTTCTGAATTAATCATTCTTTTGTGAAGCAATTGGCAATCAATCAATCAATAAACATAGTTACTACTGAACATGCCCGTAAAAAAAAAAAGGATGGGTGTCCAGATTTTCAGTGAACTTAAAATTTCTGTCTATTCATTTAAAAGTAACACAGAAGATCAGAAACATTTTATCTTGATGGTCCCTTTTGAACATTCTGTTGACAATAAATAACATTGCACCTACATGTCAACTAACTCTCATTAGATTGTTAGTAGTCTGCTTAATACACTTTATTGTGATGGTCTCCCAACAGACATTCTACTGACTATAAGTTTCTTTGCAAGTATATGTCAACTTAATCTAACCCTATTAATACTCTACTAACACTAGTGAGAGTTAGTAAATATAGAGGTGCAATGTTACTAGTCAACAGAATGTGTTAAAGGGACCATCGAAATAAAGTGAAACTGATACTTCTTTAACCATTTGTTGTGATTGAATGGAAAAGAGCAACCAGAGCAGTCTTCAAAATTTCTCTTTTTGCTTTCCAAGGAAGGAAGGAATGAAGTAATACAGGTTTGAATCAGCATGACAGTGATTAAAATAGCATGGGTGAACTATTCCTTTAAGACCTTATTCGAAGACACTCAAAGATGGAACTACGTTTTTGCAACCCTCGCATGATTAATGGAGCGATTCTCCATCTACTTACTCAGAACTAAAACTGTTTGCTCAGTCCGCGCTTGGAAAAAAAGGGAAACATATTAGCAAAAATAAATGTTGGTGAGTGCTAGAAGAGGCCGATTATGTATGTCTGGGGCAAATTGGTGGTAATGAGTCAAGAGACTGAGCTGGTTCACATATATTAAAACAGCGATCATTAAGGCATTTGGGCTTAGATTAATCCTGTTAATGACATGCCGGTGCCACTGGGAATAAGCGAGCCGGCCCCAGATGTCGAGCTGTGGCTCAACTCGACACACAGCAAATCTCTGCCTCTCCGTCTCGCATACTCCGCACTCTCTCCATCTTTCTGCTCTCATGCAGCAGGGATGCTCCTGCACAGTACCACCACTTCAAATGCAAACGAGGGGACACCATCACAGCAGACTACTAATGAGAGCAATGCGAGAAAGAGAGAGAGAGAGAGGTGGCTGAGATGAATAAATTAAAAAAAAAAAGAAGAAGAAGAAGAAGAAGAAGTGATCTGAACTGCAGATAAGAAGCGGCAGCGGGAACCCTGATGTCCCCAATTAGGAAAGATGTCATCCCCTGTCCACAGAGCTGTAATAAAACCCTCACTCTGTATTCTCCATCACACGGCTCCAACACTGTTAACATTTTAATGTCCTGGGCGTGCATGGTAACACTAATTACTTGGCCATTTGGCTGACTCCAGAATCCTCCAAATGGAAATCTGATCTCGGGCTTAAGACCGTTACATTAAAAAATAATAAGTCATATTTACTGATCTAGCCAGTATTCGTACTTGTGATTCAACCGGTTCACTCTTCTTATTGACTGATAGGATCTCCAGCCATAAAAGGAAATGACTGTGTGAATTTTAACAAGGACATGATCCCGGGATTGTTTCTCTTTTCCCTTCCCTTCTCTTCCCCCATATAACCCCGCTGTTTGAGAGAGGCCACGGCACATTTAGATTTCATCACAGGTGTTTTAAATCTATGCAAATCCTCCCATTCCAATCTTAACAGCCAAATCCAATCATTTAAAGCAATCTCCAAAAGCCATTTCTGCCAACATTAAAATTTATGGTCACTTGGAGAAATTTTTGAACCGTATTGAAAAGGCATATCTGTGTCTGATAAAATCCCATCATCTGTAGCCATTCCTTCTGACTCCTGCTCGGGGGATAAAACACCTTGTTCCGAGGACGCCCCTCAGTTGTGGCAGATTCGAAATTACACAGAAATGAGCAAGCTTTGGTTTCACCCCGCCGAATTAACGACACACATCTTTCGGATTCGCCGACCAGTGTATTGTTTTAGGGCCAGGTGAACCCCAAAAAGAAAGGGTAAACTCATTTTTGTGCCTCTGAGTGCTGTGTACTGTTTGGTGGCGATAATACAAGAGGAAGCCTTCGATAAAGGCAAGAAATTAGATTCTATCCCCACATGTGGAACCGGCAGCACGAGATAGAAAAGAAGAGGAGCGAATGTAATGGTTGTATTACCGTGCTCAGTCATGTATTATTAATGTTAACGTGATCAAGGCAGGTGGACGAGCCCAGGAGACATCGCTGCCTAATGAACACAGCCCTCGCTCTCTCAGTGGAGCAGGCCCTGGCAGCTGTTACTGTTTCAGAGCAAGTTGTTAGCCTCTGTACCTGAGTGTGCCGGCTACCCCACCTCCCCCCCGACGAACACACATTTAATTTACAAATAATCTACAGCCACCCACAATTGATACTGTTCATACTGAAGGGCTGGTGTCCGCTTATAGGACGAGGGTGTATTTGCAAGAGGAAAGTCCACTAAAATCTTCTAAATTTCCAGAACTTTTTAAATTGAGATTTATACATCATCTGAATAAATAAGCTTTCCATTGATGTATGGTTTGTTAGGATAGGACAACGTTTGAACGAGATACAACTGTTTGAAAATCTGGAACCTGAGGGTGCAAAACAATCAAAATATTGAGAAAATCGTCATTAAACTGTTTAAATTAAGTTCTTGGCAATGCATACTACTAATCGAAAATTTAATTTTGTTAGATTCACGATAGGAAATGTACAAAATATCCTCAAGGAACATAATCTTTAGTAACCAAATGATTTTTGCCATAAATGAAAAATCAATCATTTTGACTTACAAAATTTATTTTTGGCTATTGCTACAAATACACCCACGTTACTTAAGACTAGGGTCACAACTGTACTCATAATATCACATTTACTACACAGTATACATTCCTGATGTATTTTCTTCAAATTTATACTTTTAAGGAAAAGGGTTCTTCACGGGAGGATCATCATATCTGGGGGTCCTTGGCATCAAAACCCTGTTTTAGAGTATACGTCACCTAAACGGCGTCCATCACCTTCTAGAAGAGTGATACGTGTGAGCTCTAAGTTCGCTTTATCCTGTTAAGAGTCGGAGGACGCTGGAACTTTGGAGCGCTCAATTATTCATGTGTGGGGCCGTACACTATTTATAAAGCATAAAAGGTAGCCATGAAAAACTGTGCAGCACAGCATCCTTTGTCAGGGCCTTGAACAAATGTTGAATAGAAGCCTGTGCACAATACCTGCAGTAACTTGCAGAGGCTTACATCATTAGTTGAGTAGGGCGCAAACACACACACACGCAGGAAGAAAGAGGAGAGTGTGTTCAAAATCAATCCCGGCCAGACTATATACAACTCGGTATATGGCACAAATGATCCCTTAAAACTGTGCTGGACTTGCAGAGATTGGCCCTGTCGGTTCAGTTTTGCTTTTCTGCATGGTTGAAAGACAAAGGTCTGGCAGGGCTGTGTGTTTTTAGGTCACATACTGCCCCCTGGTGGAAGAAACGGTGTTGGCAGATATAAATCAGTGCAGTTGTCTCTGGGAATACCTCAGGCAGGGTTAACCGAGAAATATTGGATTTTAAAAACAAAAGCATTGTGCAGAATAATTCAGGTTTTGTCAGGTCTGTCTTACTGATAGAAGAGCTCAAATAAAAATTTCAGAATTCTTGAACTTTTAGGTTTGTGAGTGTTTTTTTAAGGAAACATCCATTCTTAGAGTTTAAATATGTCGTCAACATCAGGATTAAAAAAAGTAAACAAATAGGTTACATTTAGGTGGATTTTCAGTAATATTTTGTGTTGCCATGACATATTACTAATAGAATTTAACTACATCAATTAATGTCTCAATTAATGTTTCATTCATCTGTGTTTTTACTGAAACAAATCACAAGAACTAACAGTAAATTAGGTGAGGTACAATGATAGTGTGTCGTCTGACATTTTAGCCCTAAGCTTTAGTTCAGTAACATGCTAAAACACACTTGGCAAAGAGAAATGTAAGGAGTTATTAACTTTCTATTTAAACTTTAAGAATTCAACTTGATTCAACATAATATAATGGTTTTTGGGACACTTTGCAAACATGTAGGGTTCATCTTCCACTTGTGGTTTCCCCCAAAGTTTGTGGCTATGCTTTAGGCCTGACATTGGAAATAGATTACTTGAAGTACTTGGTTAAGAATAAATGAATAATATGTCAAATCAGTATTATCTGACTAATTAAAGGAGTAAACAAGCTATGTGAACCAAGAGTCATTTTAGCAAAGACACAACTGACATCCAGCCATAATAATGACGTTTTCAAAATACAAGTCACATTATCATTTTGGAGTACATTTTGGCGCTGAAGTAGTGATGGTGTGAAAATGTACTGCTGAATTTCGCAGGTCTATACATAACAGGAGTCAACCGACATATAATAAAGGATAAACTTTCATTTGAACAATGATTTTCCGAAACATGGCGAGTTTGTAAATGAGCCTCCATTGCGGACTTCACATCTTACAGAGGGATCAAATCTTTTCTGATTAGCTGAAATATGACTCATAATCCTCTAGCTACCAGTTTCTATCAAACATACTCTATTGCATCAGGTATAAAACAAATCTATCCACGGTTGGAGTAATTACTGATCTCACTGAATTCAGGTCAAACTACAACAGTTGAACCGCTGAGATGTTTCTTGATTGCATTCATCGTCTGATCATACATTGTTAAAAACCAAAACCAATCCTCGGAATGATTCGCAGCCAAGTCTCAAACAGAGACAGAAGAATCAAACAGACGCCCTCATTCGCACAAACACAGGAGGAGAATCTTATTATCTGCTCTACAGACTTTCTGCCAACAAACGAAATGTCAGTTGATCCCTGTCATTACCTCCCAATAAATCAAATATGAAATGTTGCCATGTGTCTGTGATGTACTGATGGTGGATTTAAGCAGGATTTAATTAAATTGTATGTATTCCATCTGAGATTTTTACAAAGTGTCCATGTTTACTTTTTTTGCATGTTTCGAAGCAGCATGTATAGTCTCTCATGCATCAGGTTTCTGGATAAAGCAATATTTCCAATAAACTGGGCTGTAAATAAAAGCAGGCCAGTTTCTTCTACTCAGCTCAGCGTATTATTCAAAAGCCTCTTTGGTGCTTATGTATTGCAAAAGCTTAGAATCACAATATCACACATCCTGTTTCTGTTGGACTAAGCAGATACAATAGATATCAGCAAGGCAGTGGAATATAAACACAAAAATTGACAGGCCTGCTAGGGAAAAATAATCCGACAGATACAAAGCAATTTTGATGTGCTAACCAAAAAGTTAACTTTCGCCAGCTGCAAGACCACTGTGAGTGTGTTTGTTACACGTGTCTGTGTGCGGTTGGCATGATGCCGGTGGTGAGGTCACTAGTCACTTATCATCAGTTTGTTGTACAGCCATTTTGATCATATAGATATGCTGTCCTGGGATGTCTGTGTCAGACCAACGGTAACAAAGCCCATGCCACCATCCTGGCTGGAGAAAAATACTGAATATTTCATTACCTGCTCCAGGAGAAAAAAAAAGACACTCTAGGACCTGCCATTTCATTACAGATCTGAGTAATACAGAAAAGCCATGGTCAAATAAGCATGAGGATCAATGTCACTTTATGTGAATAGGGCTCTCTAAAATATGACCTAAATTCTTTTAAAAATTAAGTAGGTTTTTTTGCCCTTTTTAAACAAATCGTCAGTGAGTAGTAGGTCGATCTTAGTAGGTCAAACTAAACAATTTTCTATGGGGTTTGCAATTTTTGCAACTCTTCTTAAAACACAAATTTTCACAATAACCTGGGTAACAAGGTTGAAGGTTGGTGAATGCAGTATTACAATCCAACCCGAACTCATGGCAATTCGTACATATTTGACAAGGTGAATTATTTGTACGACCTCACTTGTACGAATTTATACGATTTGTAAAAAATCATACATATTTTTTATGAGGTGGCAAATTTGTAAGAATCTGTACAGGACCACATCTAACCCCACCCCTAAACTTAACCGCCACAAAAATCATACAAAATTTGTACCAATTAACCACTTGTAGCCATTTGTACATTTTATGAGTATTGTAAATCGGTGTGTCTTACTATATTATTTTAATGTATTATTTTAATTATGAGCACACTGGTTTGTTGTGCAGTTTTACCATTTACTGCACGTTGTTCTTCTTCTCGTTATTTCCCTATAGCAGCTAATGAACTGGAAGTCTCACCCATAGGCTTACTTCTGCCTTAAAGAAAAAGGTGGGTAATCTGTGTAAAAATTGGTAATATTATTAATTAAAGGAATAAGTAATTTAGGCAAAAAAAAAAAAAAAAAACACAGGAAAGAACCAAATAATGTCTCATTATGCGCCAACAGGGTTTAATATTAGTTCTGTATATATTTCTAAATTATGACATTGTTTTAGTGCTTTTAATTGTTGGATAGATTTGATATTTTAAGTTGAAGATGAAGATGGGACAGGCCAAAATCCTCATTTTAGACCAGAGATCTCCAACCCTGCTTCTGGACAGCTTCCATCCTGCAAACTTGAGTTCCAGCTCTGGTTAGGGTGACCATATGCTCCCTGCTTCCTGAACACGTCCTGGCCAGGATTTCTGTATTGCCAAAAATATCCAGGTTTTAGCGTTGTTTTTTTCCTGTTTTCATATACAGGAATAACAGCATTATAAATAAATGGCGTTACTTACGGCATTACTTTTTTCAGTAATTATAATATAATTTTCACGTAGCATTCTTCTTCTGAGGTAAATTATGTCTTATTCCTCTCAGCGCATCTTCTTCCGAGATGAACTGGATAAATGTTCACATTTGTTTAAGGAGGTGATGTGGGCGTTTACCTACATGTCCGCTTGTCTAACGTGGATGTTTAAAATTTGAAAAGCGGAGCCGCTTGATTACATTAGAGATAATGAGTTTAGATGGGAAAAACTGGAGCTCACATTGGTATCATACGGCTGGACTTTATCAGAGAATATTTGTGTTTGACGTAACTTATTCTTTTAAAAGTAGACATTTCAAGCCTTTTATAGATATATTTGTCATGTCTGTGAGGCACGTACTCGTGGAGATTCATGTTGTTTTATTTACGTGTCTATGAAGAGAGGTGACGGAGACTGAGACGACAGAGAGCGCACACTGTTTATTTTATTTATTTTACAAAAGCACATTGCTTTCTTGTTATTATGACTATACACAAATAAAAGTAGACTTTTTACAGTTTTAAAATGACCACGGGTTGAAGCGACCCCAATAACGTGATATTTAGCCCCTGGAAGGTGTCTTTCACATTGTCCCAGAGTAACATTAAAATAGTGTAAATTAGTGTACAATGTTTTATTCATTTACTATATTTAATATTGGGAGCATCCGCATCCAAGTTATTTGACATGTTTGAAAAAATTTAAAAGTAACAAAATAGTTACTTTTCCTGGTAATTAGTTACTTTTATAATGATGTAACTCAGTTACTAACTAAGTTACTATGTGTGAGAAGTAACTAGTAACTATAACTAATTAATTTTTTAAAGCAATGTGCCCAACACTGCTAATCAGTGAATGACATCAAAGTACCATGATAGCAATTCGAAAGCGTAAGGAGCCATTTGCTCTCTATAGCTCTCGTGGTACTTTTCAATTATTACCTTCAGCAAGTATGAAAACAAAAAAACAAGGCCAAAACTTTGATATTTTAGGCAATATAGAATCCTGTCCAAGATGTGTTCGGAAAGAAGGGGACATGTGGTCACCCTATACCTGCTTCAACACACCTGCCTGTTTTCAAGTATCCCTGAACACCTTGATTAGCTGGTTCAGGTGTGTTTGATTGAGGTTAGAGCTAAAATCTGCAGGACGGTAGCTCTCCAGAAGCAGGGCTGGAGATCCCTGTTCTAGAACGACTTTTGTCAGGTTTAAAACTAGTTATCCTGATGCACACAACTTTACTTTACATATAGCAAACTGTTCTAGCACGGTCTTCTCCACAGTTCTGCAATACTGAGTGGCCCAGTTCCTTTGTCGATGAAAGCCACAGCAGAGCATCTGTTTGAAGAAATCCACCTGATCAGCCAGGAGCTCCTAGTCGGTAATTGCCGTTCTTATCGTAACAGGAAAACGTAAAAGGTTTTCAAAACCCTGAAGGCCCGAAAGCGAGATGTTTAGCTCGGTGTGACTTCTGTGTGCAAACAGCAATCATGTCTCACGCCCTGCTCAGGGCTCTAGTTGTCATGAGGAGAGGGGCTGTCGCTGACAAAACCACGCAGGGGAGCGGCATCTGTGAAATCCCACTCTACTCCTCCACCGTTCACTCCCTAATCAATATCAGGAGCAACAACACGCGGGAAGGCGAGGCCGAGAGAGGAAAACGAAAGCAAAGCAAAGCAAACAACACATTTTCAGTGGGGGAAGAAAATTAGCGTGCGACGAGAATTCTTCCACGCACCTGTCATCATCCGCTTCGGCTCTTAATGAGAGCGCTTCTATTCCTGATCACATCATATTTGTTTTATACAAGTCCCTTTGAACAGCTAGGAGATATTGAGCCTTCTTTGATCACTGCATCTTTTTGAATTCCAAATAAGAAATGAGTCTCTCTCTCTTTGTCCCATTCTCTGTTTCTGTCTTTCTTGCTTTGCTCTCTCCTCCCTTGCTGCAACTACTTTGTTTGTTTACTACACAAGACCCATTGCCAGAATTAGCTAGAGAGGAGAAAGAGTAAAATAATGATAGAAATAAAGATGAAAAAGAAAAATGAACAGAGAAGGAGGGGAGGGATAGAGCTCAGGAGCATTGCAGGAGCACAAGCGTGGGGCGTGAAATTTTCTTCATTAATGTTTATGCACTTAACAAAGAGAGAGGGCTCTTGAAAAGAGGTATAACATTGCCACGAGACATCGCAGTTAGCGGGGAGTATTTGAAGGCAGTCATATTCTAATGATGACCCTTGGCATGCTGTGGCACTTGGGACTGCCCCCTGTGCGAGAAAGGCTGTTGAAAATTAATCCTTTTCTCATTTCAAACAGAATATCACCCAGCCCCTGATCACAGCGCCAGGGCCCCCTTTCGTAAGGCCCGTCGAGAGAAAAGGCATTATAACAACCCCAGATCTTTTCAGCGGGTGAGTCTACGAGTCCCACCAGTCCTCCGCTCCCACCACCGCTTCTGAAACGCACGGTGACACGGTGACCGAGGGACCGGAGAGGTCTGGATGTTCTTTGGCTGTTTAAAGATTGAAACCATTGGTGTGTGATGGGCTTCTTTGATGTTTGCTAAGCACAATGCCTGGGCACAGAAGAGTAAGGACAGTGAGAATGGAGGGAAAGAAAGGCAGAAAGCAAGACAGTGGTAAAAAAGGCACATGCACAAATGGGGTAGCGGAATAGAGGTGAACGGAGGAATGGCTTTAACAAAAGGCAATCATCTTTCTCAAAGTCACAGTCGAAGGGAAAAGGCTAGAAAGAGGAGAGGAGGAGGGAATTGGAAGAAGCAGTGCAGCCACCCTGACAAAGGAAGATAAAAGCAGAGAGGTTGAATCAGGGGCCATGACTGACTATGAAGAAGAGATTACTCTGCCAGAGACCACAAGTTCTGCTGCTGCTTCTTCCACCACAGAAAAACTTTCAACGCTCACTCTTGAAAAATAAATCCTATTTCACTCTGATGTTGTGGAAGGACACAGGATAACTGTGTCCAAAGTCTGGGAATAGAGAGACCATTCAAAAAAAGAATAGTCTGCTTGAAGCGTACCTCACCTTGGGTGACTATATTCCTTGGATGTGAAGACCTTCGTCGGTAGACCTGTGGGAACAACTATAAATTCACCTTTGTTTCTGTGTAAATTGTGTTTCACCTTTGCCTTCACCTTGGGAAGCTAGTTTAAAACCAAGAAAAACTGCCCATTGGACCTGCCCCAGTCTTAGTCCCAGGGGCTGTACAATCCTATGTGCTGGCTTAAGTGGTAAGATCCCTTTCTCAAGTCGCATTTGGGAGGCATACGGAAGCAAAGGGAATTTAGAGGATCCGAAAGCATTTTAAACACAATTAAAATCTTTGATGGTTTAATCTGTTCACATCAAACGCAACAATCCCACTGTTTGATTTTTTTTTGATGACGCAACATAAAAACCGATGACTGTCAGCAAACAGCTCAATGCTGGTGAAATGGATTAATTAGAGCAAGCATCTGGGTTCATGTTTCCCACCAGTGGTGTTTAAAAGTGCTATTTTTGAAATCATGTATTTTTTATTTAATGATGTGCTAAATTGACAATTAAATTAAATTAAAAATTAAAATTAAAAAAAAATCACTCACGGTCATGTCATTCCAAACCCGTTAGACTTTTGTTCATCTTTGGAACATAAATGAAGATATTTTTGATGAAATCCGAAGGCTTTCTGACCCTGCATAGACAGCAACACAACTACCACGTTCAAGGCTCCAGAAAGGTAGTATCTTAATTTGTGTTTCGAAGATGAACAAAGGTCATACGGGTTTGGAACAACATGAGGGTGAGCATTTATTGACAGAATTTTCATTTTTGGTTGAACTAAACCTTTAACTGAATTGGCCATGACATATTGTATAGGCACTGTAGGTGTTCTGATGTCCAGTGAGACCATACTTACTGTTAAAAAAATTTATTTACTTTTTTTGTCAAATATTGCCATATGGTAAAACACATTTGTTTGAAACATTAGAAAAGATAATAGTCTATAAAACTGCCTAACAAGCATTTTTAGACTTAAACCTTTTTGCATGTTCATCAGTAACAATTGCAGGAGGGATTCCTTCACCCTTAGTATCATTAAATTTGCATCATCTGGGAATCTGACAGGACTCCATGGGGATCGATCTCCATCAAGAAAAACTACTTTTTCTGAAATCTTCCATAGTTTTCCAGAGAGATGGGGTTTACATTTACTGCCTATTAATAATAACCAAAATAAGAACCAAAATCAGGGTGAGTGAGGTAAGATATGTCAGTAAATACAGTGTGTTGGCCCATTAATCTAGGGAACTATACACAATTTTCTCAGTCTCTGTGAGATGCACATACAAAATAAAAAAGTCAATTAAATTTGCTATGGCAGGTAACATTATTCGTCAAAGTTCAAAGTAAAATTTTCTAAGTATAAAAATATCATAAATGTTGGTAAATTTCCAATTTGCAATTTGACAAATATACAATTCACTAATTAAATTACATGTAATTTAGAATATGAACCACATATTTAAATATAAATATTAGCTTTCCAATATTAGCAAGTCCTATTTATATAATACAAAATAGATGAGAATATTTTGGAGATGTGCCCCACGAGTATAAAAGTCTTGTCCTCAAGGACAGGATAATCTTTAAATTGGTCACGTGAAAGAAAATCTTACAAATGGCACAGTGAGGGACAAATAGAATGGGCTACAAGACCATCACCAAACAGCTTGGTGAGAAGGTGACAACAGTTGGTGTGATTATTCGCAATGGAAGAAATACAAATTAACTGTCAATCTCCCTCGGTCTGGGGCTCCATGCAAGATCTAACCTTGTGGAGTTTCAATGATCATGAGAACAGTGTGGAATCAGTCCAGAACTACACAGGAGGATCTTGTCAATGATCTCAAGGCAGCTGGAACAATAGTCACCAAGAAAACAATTGGTAACACACCATGCCGTGAAGGACTGAAATCCCACAGTGCCCGCAAGGTCCCCCTGCTCAAGAAAGTACATGTACAGGCCCATCTGAGGTTTGCCAGTGAACATTTGAATGATACAGAGGAGAAGTGGGTGAAAGTGTTGTGGTCAGATGAGACCAAAATCAAGCTCTTTGGCATCAACTCAACTCACCATGTTTGGAGGAGGAGGATTGTTGCCTATAACCCCAAAAATACCATTCCCACTGTCAAACTTTTGAGGCTTTGGGGGTGTCTTTCTTCTCTCGCAGCTTCTGTCTCACACCATTTCAGTGGTGTGTGTGACAGGGTCGCTGGGCTCCTGTCCTGTGGGTGTCGCTGTTTCGCTGTTTCCCTGCTTCCTGTTTGCCTCGCTGCAGAGTGGTCTGTTTGTTTGTAACGTTAGCTCTCTGCAGCTTCGTTTTTCTACTGGATTCTCTATCTTATTGTTAATTCTGCCGTTTTAAATTGATAGATATAGCTTAATTTAATTTCTGGTCTTATCCGTCAAACTAATCTGACTAATTTGATTGTTCGCCTTACTCTATAATCACGAGTGCAGCACGTTAGCATTCCATAGCCGGTTAATTTGCCGCTCGCACTCCATTCACGCTTTTAACTCTTGTTTACTATTTTTAGCATTGCGCTGGCCGGTTAACTTGCCATCTGCGTTCCATTCACGTTTTTATTTATTTTTTCTCGTGTTTAATATCGTTAGTACTCTTTTAGCCGGTTCCGTTCCATTTTTTCTCCCCCTGATCTGTTCTTCAGGAACTCTAACAACATTGGTAAGTTGAAATCATTCTACAATCACGGTGAGTAATGGCTTCTTCTCCTACAATTGTAGTCTGCACTGCTTGCCACATGTATAGCTTATCTATCTCTGTCAGCAGTGAGCCTTATACATGTGATAAATGCAGGAATATAGTCAGGCTGACAGAGAAGATTTCAGAACTAGAGTCACGCATCCAAACTTTAATGGAGGATAGTAAGAATGTGAGGGCCTTAGATACGGTTTTGGATGTGACTAGCTCAGAAAGCCCTGTACATTGTTCGGTTCCGGTAACAACGCCCATGCAGCAGGGCAATTGGGTGACTGTGAGGCGGCATAGTCGCGGGTCAAAACACCGCTCTTCCGTTCCGATCAGAACATCAAACAGGTTCTCCCCACTCAGTGAAGCACCCACTGAGAAACCTGATGAAAGTGCTCTAGTAATTGGCGATTCTATTGTACGGAACGTGAAAATAGAGACACCAGCCAACATAGTCCAATGTTTACCGGGAGCCAGAGCGCCTGACATCTTGGCAAATTTAAAAGTGCTGGCTAATGCTAAACGTAAATTCAGTAAGATTGTTATTCACGTCGGCGCTAATGATGTTCGACTTCGCCAGTCGGAGATCACTAAAAATAATGTTAAAGAGGTGTGTGATCTTGCAAGTACGATGTCAGACACTGTAATATGCTCTGGTCCCCTCCCGGCTTACCGTGGTGACGAGATTCACAGTAGACTGTGGTCACTCCATGACTGGATGTCAAAGTGGTGCCCGCGAAATAACATAGGTTTCATAGACAATTGGACAAGCTTTTGGGGCAGACCTGACCTGTTGAAAAGAGATGGTCTTCATCCCTCCGGATGTGGAGCATCTCTTCTATCTAGAAATATGGCACATAGTCTTAGAGTTTGCACTTGACTCACTGGGGCCCAGGTCAGGAAGCAGACAGACTGGCTAAACCGACCGTCTGCTAGCCGCCTCACGTCACAGAAATCAGTTAATTCTCAGCACATAGAGACCCTTTCACCTAGATATCACTCTATAGAGACTGTGTCTGTTCCCCGAGCTAGAAAATACAAAAAACGCCTGAATCAAATCAGGACCAACAATTTAATTAATGTTCAACAAATAAAAAATATATATAATACAGAGAAACAATTGATAAAGCTTGGCTTATTGAATATCAGGTCCCTTTCTACGAAAGCACTTTTTGTAAATGATATGATCACTGATCATAACCTAGATGTGCTCTGTTTGACAGAAACCTGGCTAAAACCAGACGATTACATTATTTTAAACGAGTCCACCCCCCAAGATTACTGTTATAAACATGAACCGCGTCTAAAAGGTAAAGGAGGAGGTGTTTCTACTATTTATAGCAGTATTCTCAATGTCTCTCAGAGAACGGGCTTCAATTATAACTCGTTTGAAGTTATGGTGCTTCATATAGCATTATCCAGAGAAACAAGTGCTAATGATAAATCCCCTGTGACGTTTGTGTTAGCTACTGTATACAGGCCACCAGGGCACCATACAGACTTTATTAAAGAATTTGCTGATTTTCTATCCGAATTAGTGCTGGCCGCAGATAAAGTCTTAATAGTGGGTGATTTTAACATCCATGTTGATAATGAAAAAGATGCATTAGGAACAGCATTTATAGATATTTTGAACTCGATTGGGGTTAGACAACACGTGTCAGGTCCTACTCATTGCCGAAATCATACTCTAGATTTAATACTGTCACATGGAATTGATGTTAATGGCGTTGAAATTCTGCAGCAAAGCGATGATATCTCAGATCATTATCTAGTCTCTTGTACAATCCAGATAGCTAAAACTGTTAATTCAATTCCTTGCTACAAATACGGTAGAACCATCACTTCTACTACAAAAGACTGCTTTGTAAGTAATCTTCCTGACTTATCTGAATTCCTCAGCATATCCAATAGCTCAGAAAAACTTGATGATGTAATAGAAACTATGGACTCTCTCTTTTCTAGCACTTTAGATACAGTTGCTCCAGTGCGCCTAAAAAAGATTAAGAAAAACAGTGTAACACCGTGGTATAACGATCATACCCGCGCCCTAAAGAGAAAAGTACGAAAAATGGAACGCAGCTGGAGGAAAACAAAACTAGAGGTTTTTCGTACTGCTTGGCGTGAATGTAATTTATCTTATAGGAAAGCATTAAAAACTGCCAGATCGGATTACTTTTCATCTCTCTTAGAAGAAAACAAACATAACCCTAGGTATTTGTTCAATACTGTGGTTAAATTAACTAAAAATATAGCAGCAACAGGTTTAGACATTTCCCAAAAGCACAGCAGTAATGACTTTATGACGTACTTTACCTCCAAGATAGACACTATTAGAGATAAAATTGTAACCATACAGCCGCCCGCTACAGTATCGCATCAGATAGTGCGTTGTAGATCTCCTGAGGAACAATTCCATTCATTCTCTATTATAGGAGAGGAGGAATTGTATAAACTTGTTAAATCATCTAAACCCACAACATGTATGTTAGACCCTATTCCATCTAAGCTACTAAAGGAGGTACTTCCAGAAGTCATAGATCCTCTTCTGAATATTATTAATTCGTCACTATCATTAGGATATGTCCCCAAAACCTTCAAACTGGCTGTTATTAAGCCACTCATTAAAAAACCACAACTTGACCCCTATGAATTAATTAACTACAGACCAATTTCGAATCTCCCTTTTCTGTCAAAGGTACTAGAAAAGGTAGTATCCTCACAATTATGCTCCTTCTTAGAGAAAAATGGTATCTGCGAGGATTTCCAGTCAGGTTTTAGACCATATCATAGTACTGAGACTGCTCTAATTAGAGTAACAAATGACCTGCTATTGTCAAGCGATCGTGGTTGCATCTCTCTATTAGTGCTACTGGATCTTAGTGCTGCATTTGATACTATTGACCACAACATTCTTTTAAATAGACTTGAAAATTATGTAGGCATTAGTGGTAGTGCACTGGCATGGTTCAAATCGTACTTATCTGACCGTCATCAGTTTGTGGCAATAAATGAAGAGGTATCATTTAGATCGCAAGTGCAGTATGGAGTACCTCAAGGCTCAGTGCTAGGGCCATTACTTTTTACGCTTTACATGTTACCCTTGGGAGATATCATCAGGAAACATGGTGTTAGCTTTCATTGTTACGCTGATGATACTCAGCTCTATATTTCTTCGCAGCCCGGAAAAACATATCCATTCGAAAAACTAACAGAATGCATAGCTGATATTAAAAACTGGATGGCGAATAACTTCTTACTGTTAAATTCTGAAAAAACAGAGGTATTAATTATTGGACCTAAAACCTCCACAAGTAATGACCTAAAACACAGTCTAATACTAGATGGCTGCTCTGTAAATTCGTCGTCATCAGTTAGGAACCTAGGCGTCCTATTCGATAGCAATCTCTCCTTTGAAAGCCACATTTCTAGCATCTGCAAAACCGCATTTTTCCATCTTAAAAATATATCGAAATTACGACCTATGCTATCAATGTCAAATGCTGAAACATTAATTCATGCGTTCATGACCTCAAGGATAGATTATTGTAATGCTTTATTGGGTGGTTGTTCTGCACGCTTAATAAACAAACTCCAGCTGGTCCAAAATGCAGCAGCTAGAGTTCTTACTAGAACCAGAAAGTATGACCATATTAGCCCGGTTCTGTCAACACTGCATTGGCTCCCTATTAAACATCGTATAGATTTTAAAATCTTGCTAATTACTTATAAAGCCCTCAATGGTTTAGCTCCTCAGTACTTGAACGAGCTCCTATCGTATTATAGTCCTTCACGTCCGCTGCGTTCTCAAAATTCTGGCAATTTGATAATACCTAGAATATCAAAATCAACTGCCGGCGGCAGATCATTTTCTTATCTAGCGCCTAAACTCTGGAACAATCTACCTAACACTGTTCGGGAGGCAGACACACTCTGTCAGTTTAAATCTAGATTAAAGACACATCTCTTTAACCTGGCTTACACATAAAATCATTAACACATTTCTATAATTCAAATCCGTTAAAGGATTGTTAGGCTGCATTAATTAGGTCAACCGGAACCGGAAACACCTCCCATAACACCTGATGCACTCGTTGCATCGTAAAAAGAATGGCATCTACGCTAATATTAGTCTGTTTCATTCTTATTCCGAGGTCACCGTAGCCACCAGATCCAGCCTGTATCCGGATCAGATGGTCACTCCAGTCCCCCGGATCCAGTCCGTACCCAGCTTAGAATATGGATCACCACCTAGAGATGACTTCAATAGCCGTGGATGTCAACCAGATGAGCTCCAAGGCGGATCACCAATAAAGACCTCGCCAACCTTGACGGCCATCGGCACTACACCACAGGATCCTGATGAGTTCTCTACAATCAGACATTGGTACAAACTGTTGTTTGGTCTGGCCAGAGGAGAACTGGTCCCCCGACTGAGCCTGGTTTCTCCCAAGGTTTTTTTCTCCATTTCTGTCACCTGTGGAGTTTTGGTTCCTTGCCGCTGTCGCCTCTGGCTTGCTTAGTTGGGGACACTTTCCAGCGATATCGTACACTATTTGAACTGAACTGACGATGATATCACTGAATTCATTGATGAACTGCTTTTAACTGAAAATTGATTGTTACAATAATGCGTTACTTACACACTATTGTGCTGTTTAAATACTGTGCAGTTGCTTTGACACAATCTGTATTGTAAAAGGCGCTATATAAATAAAGGTGACTTGACTTGACTTGACTTGCTAAGGGCACAGGACAACTGCACCGCATCAAAGGGACAATGGATAGGGCTATTTACCATCAAATCTTGAGTACAAACCTCCTTCCCCCAGCCAGGGCATTGAAAATGGGTCATGGATGGGTATTCCAGCATGACAATGACCCAAAACACACCGCCCATGCAAAAAAAAGTGGCTCAAAATTAGCAAATTAAGGTCCTGGAGTGGACTAACCAGTCTCCTGACTTTAATCCCATAGAAAATCTATGGAGGGAGCTGAACATCAGCCTCGAAACCTTAATGACTTGTAGAGGATCTGCAAAGAGGAGTGGAACAAAATCACTCCTGAGATGTGTGCAAACCTGGTGGCCTACTACAAGAAACGTCTGACCTCTGTGATTGCCAACTAGGGTTTTGCCACCAAGTACTAAGCCATGGTTTGTGAAGGGGTCAAATACATATTTCACTCATTAAAATGCAAATCAATTTATAACTTTATTTAAAAGTTTTTTTCTGGATTTTTGTTGTTGTTGTTGTTGTTGTTGTTGTTATTCTGTCTCTCACTGTTCAAATAAACCTACCATTAAAATTATAGACTGATAATTTCTTTGTCAGTGAGCAAACGTACAAAATCAGCAGGGGATCAAATATTTTTTCCCTCACTGTATTCAAAGTAAGAAAATTACAATACATTAGAATATATATACACATAGAAACTAAACGATATACTCTACTACTATGACTGGCCTTTTTTCAGTTGTCATATCATATTGAAATATAATTGACCCTTTGCAAAGACCCCCTTTGTTACTGTTGCTATGTCCAACAAGCCATGATGCTCTCACACCACACATAGTTTTCTCACGCAGTAAAAAACACATCGCAGACCAAATAGGAAACTGACAAAGCGCTGACAGACAAGACAAAGCAGGTTACTTTTGGTATTAAACAATGAGATCTTTGTCATTTTGTAAAAAATTCAAACAATAAATACCATACTCTTTAAAATGTCATGACAGATTGCTGTAGTGCCTCAGTTTAAGTGGCACCAATCATCTCTTCCTCTTTACTAGTTATACCACAAAATAAACATGAAGAAACATCAGAGGGTATCTTGTTTTAAGCACGGAAAGACGTCAATACACACCATTTTTCAAGTTCAAGTCCACCAACGTTAATCTACTCTCTTGTCTGGTTTGTTTGTCAAACAAAATTGGAAGATTCGCTGTTATGATTTTTTTAGATCGCCTGACAATCATACTCCCCACAAAGAGTCAATTAGGCATTTAGTTTTACTTCAAAAATTTGTCTTAAAGTAAAAATGAGCACAACTTTCTCCCATCTTCTCTACATTTATATTACTTTGAAACAAAAAAGTAATTAGTTTTGTTCCTCATTTGGATAACGAGCATTCTCAAAGTGCCAAGAACTCTAAAGCAAGAAAGTCAAACAAAGAGCTTTGCCAGTTCAAAGCCTTGCAGAGAGCTATCTCTTCTTTAAACACTAATCTTCACTTCTTTAGTTTAGAGTAATCACACGACAGACTGTCTTGGTTTGAGATGTGGTGCTCCTGAGGTTTGCCACTTGTTTTCTTTTTTTCCTCCTTTCACACATACCAATGCAGATTGTTTACACTGATCTTAAAGTGGTGTAAATTGAATTCCAGTGCATCATCTTATCAATGGTCACACATGTAAAGTGGTGCATGCTCCCCCTCTTGAGACATTAGTTCTCTAGAGTTTTTCTTGTAAGACTTGCTTAATATGCATCTCAGAAAAGGCAAGAACAATAATCGTCAACACACATCATACTTTAGCCAATTTTATATTACTGACTATAAGCATGAAATTAAAGTATTTCTACCATCCAATGACATAGCCAGTAGGAATGGTAATATGTAACCTTTAGCAACAGATTGTCAGCATGACCTGCCATGCTATCTTCTAGTGATAGCATTTCTTTGTCATATTAAATTGTGTGTATGGGAGGATGTGCTGGTGCAATGTAACAGAAAGTTTGAATTGTGGGTGGGTTACCTTTTTCACATTAAGGTCATCTGCAGCATCGACAGCAAAAAGGCTACTTCAGAAAGGTCTGTGAAATGTTAGTCTCTCGTCTTGTCAAAGGTCTTGATCAAACGAGCCACTGGAAAGGACAGATGGTGGCTGCACTAGAGGGGGCGGTTTGGGTGCTGAGCTATGACAAGTCCTCTGAGCTGGAAGAATGGTGGGCCGCTGCACTTAGGTGAGTTAGGGATCAAATGACAGCAAAGTGAAACCAAAGGGAACATGGCGTGGTTAGGCACCTTTACCCATTTAGAGACAGGTGAGTGGGAAACAGCCTTTCAGTGTGGATGGAATGGAGGGTACAAACAGGTCAGGAGGCAATCATCATTCTAACACCTTCCCGCTCAGCGTGTGGTGCCTTTCATCAGACGGCCACTCACTCTCAGAGCAGCAATGGTGTCGCAATGCACAGATGGAGCAGAAGTCATGGATTCAAGCACCACTGACAACAGACATGAACTCAGGGTAAATGTGTGAAGTAGGTTGATTATACTTTTATTTTGGGATTGTTTTTTTTATATATAAATTCACAGCTAAAGTGTATAGTCAAAAAAAAAAACACTGTCAAAGAAATGGCTAGATATTCACAAGGTCCAACTACTTGATTTTTTTAAAGCTTTTACTTGTCACTTCCTAGGTAGTTGCTAACAAGTGACTAAATGGGACTACAGAGGTGGAGGTTGAGGACGTTAAACGCCATCACACCAAACACCAAGTATGCCTCACATGTCCTAGAAAGTGAAGCCAAAACATTGCTATTGTTCAAATGCAAGGAGAAATGCAAAAGAGAATTCAGTTTGGTGTTTGCACCGAATCAAGTTCTCTTTGCCTCTTCTTTTGCTGGAAAAAAAGCAAAGACAAATGATAATCTTTCATGCTATTATGGTTAATCTTATTATGCTTTTTTACTTTTTGAACTTTAGCCAGTGTGTGGTGTGTATGTTTGGGCATAAAAAACATCTACAAAGTTACAAATCTCAAAGTCCACTCCAAAGGGAGATATTTAGTTTTTAAAAAGTCCCTTTTCAAAAACTACAACAAACAGCTCGTTTGGACTACAGCGTTTGTTTTCCAGATGCTATTATGTCACAATGTAAATCCCGCCTATGGAAATTTAAATCATTGGCAGGTGGGGGATTCGCCTAACTTTAGCTATGTTTTATGGACAGCCGCTTTTGGGATGCTTCAGCGAGCCACAGGTCGGCTCGTATAAACGCGAGCTTTAACTTAACTGCTCCGGAATCCGTGCTGGAGCTGCGCCGTTAACGTGTGCGGTATAAAGGAACGAAACACGCAGAGCTGCGGCTGCTGTAAACACAAACATTAACTAGATTGAAGATCATCCGTGGACGCGGCGACGCACCGTAGACGTGCAGTGTGTGGTAAGAGATTTTTTTCATCATACAATGTAGATAGCTTCACTAGCCTTATGGTTTCGGGCATGTAAATAATTAAACACATTAGCACAATAATGATAATATCATGTATCGGTGATCTCGCAGGCTGACGATAGGACCAACAATACTGTAGCATTTTATTTACTCACCCTTCATGCATCCGAGGTGTATATGACTTCCTGCTTTCAGACGAATGCAATCGGAGTTATATTAAAAATATTCCTGGCACTCACAACTTTAGAGGGCAGATTGAACAGCATAGACAAGTGTTTCTCTCCATCAGTCCAAAATCAGTCGATCCATAATAAAAAGTGTCTGACTTGGGGGGATCCGATATGTTTATTTATTCATATTTAAAATGTAAGAATCACTTTAATCTAGCTTGCTGTTTTGTGAAGGGGTGTGGCAGTACTGAAGCTGTTGGTTAATTGCAACGCAGTGGGACTGCTAACCAATCACAATACATTTGCCTGGAAGTTTCTAGTCAGTCTGAAGACCTTTTACTTTGATTCAGGTATGTTTAATTAGCTAATTGATCTCATGACGAACACATACCTGTGGGAGCTTTTTCACAATATGCACAATACGTACCAATAAGTACATATTACTGCAGTTTCCAACAGGATAAAATGGTATGCTTGTGATTACATTTTTACCACATTCATTTTTGTTCATACTGTCGGGTAGATTTAGGTGTAGTGCAGATGGTACATTATTTTAAAACATCACAGAGCTTTAGAGTTATAGCGCCACTCAATAGACATTTCAAGTCCAACGTCGTATAAAATATACTATATGTACGTTCATCTGTTCCAGGGGAAAAAGCAAACCCTCTTTTAGCGTCACTCAGTGGACATATCACATTGAATATGTTTGAACTCCTCTGCTTTAGTTAGTTATTTAATGCTATAAAAACAGTGGGTAACGTCAGCTAAACACTCTTTGGAGACATGAAGGATGCAATCCTTCTCTACAGGTACTCAAGATTAACACGTGTGTTATGTCCTTTTTAAGTCATGCAACCATGGTGTTGTTTGTTTGTAGCCTACATGTAGCATTTTCACTTCTGACAACTGCATTTAAGCCTTAAAATGCATAAAAGTGTGTTCATTTCTTAAGACTACCATGACCAGCAAAATCATTACATGTCCAGTGGTATGTCCAAAATTATCTTCATTGGGTACTTTGGTCTTAGCAAATGTTGAAATATACTGTACAATTACAAATAATAATGTGATTTATGTACTTTTTTACCAAACAATAATCATATTGTTATTAATTAAAAATATTTTTTTTAATTAATATTAATAATAAAGCTGTGCAAATTTAAATTACACTGAAATTAAGCTGAATTGGATTCTGAATAATTGGGGAATACAATAGAACATGATGAGAAATGGAACAGGAAATGACCAATTAGTAAGCAATCCCTAAAGAGAAGCCCTCATGTTTAACAGAGCTAATGAAAAACAGAAGTCAGACTAATGTCACTGCTGACCCCAGTTGAGCCTCTGACAGGGCCTGTGCTAGGGCGAGAGGGTGGACGGACCTCGACAGTGCTAAGCAGTCTCTATTGCATGAACATTAACCCTGCGCTGCCCTCCCCTCCAGCACACATCTGGCACAGAACTGGACTGGTACCAATTCTCAGTGGGCAATGCCCTTCTTTACCAAGGCATGCTGGGACAGATTGGGTATGAGTGTGTCAGTGCCAAGTTGCTATATTTACAGGGGTAGAAAGCTGAATGCCAACTACACTCAACCTCATTTCCAATATACACAAGGACATTCACAATCACTACACACTCTTTAGTAATAAAATACATTTTAGTTGGCCATTCATTTTAATCAAACAATATAAAACAAGTAGCTTGATTAAAAAACTGCAGTGGTCAAGGCTAAGGTCACTATCCAGTTTTTTTAAAAGCACTAACCTAAATAAAAAATATTTTAATAGATTATTACAGGGATAGTTCACAAAAAAAAATCTGTCATTAATTACTACCCCTTTTGTCATTTCAAACCAGTAAGACCTTTGTTCATCTTTGGAACACAAATTAAGATATTTTTGATGAAATCCAAGAGCTTTCTGACCCTGCATAGACAGCAATGCAACCTCCATGTTCAAGGCCCAGAAAGGTAGTGAGGACATTGTTAAAATAGTCCATATCCATAGTCCATGACATCAGTGTTCAAAATTATTTTCATAAAGCTGCAAGAATGCGTTTTGTGTGCCAAGAAAACAAAAACAACAAATTTATTCAACAATTTCTTCTCCTCCGTGCCGTCTTCGTCATGCGTTAATGAGAGCACCACACCACATACTGTAACGCCACGCCAGCAGAGGGAGCCCTTGCCCACACTGACTGTTGCTGCTCCCTCTGCTGCCTCGTTGGTTACTTCCTGTTTGGTGGCCATATAAGCAGGGCATAAACCAAACAGGCTCTGCGAAGTATTGTTTTGCTGTGTGGACTCTACTAAGCATTTCTCCTATTTCATTGCCCTGTTTTGTTATTTTCACGGTTTTGTTTCCTAGTCATAGTTTTGTTTCATGGTCATTGCTTTTCCCTGTTTCATTGTTTTGTTTTATTTACTACTTTGGACTGCTCATTTGGATTTTGACCCATTGCCTCTATTTATTTATACGCCTTGTCTTGCCCACGTTATATCTGTTATATACTGGAGTTTGACCCTGCCTGTTTGACAACGATCTGTTTAATAAAGCCAGCAATTGGATCTTACAAGCTTCCTACGAGTCATTGTGTTACACATACTTGTGGTGCTGCTGACGCAGGAGCCGGCATGATGTAGAACGTCCATCTCTCTTAGTTCATGGTCTGTATATTCTGGTTTAAATAAGTAATGCTGGGCAAAAAAAAGAGTCATCCTTTCTGTTGAAATCTTCAGACTGTTTTATGTACATCGTCCGTCTTCTTCAAGGCTCGGTGCATCCGGGTTCTGCATCTTGTTCCAAACTGTATAACTGTCACCAGTAGGGTGACCATATTCTGAGAATCCAAAAAGAGGACACCCTCCCCAGGATGCGGTGGGCAGTGGCTGCATTTAAAGTGTTGAATTACTGACGGTCAGTGAAATGAGGTAAAAAACCCGGACATTTTATGATATTTTACAAAATCCCCCCGGACATAATTTTATAGCCAAAAAGGAGGACATGTCCGGGGAAAAGAGGACGTATGGTCACCCTAGTCACTAGTTTTCCCTCATATCTGATTGTCATTTGGTTCAGGTGTGTCTTGTCATTAGTCCCTAATTTGCCTGGGTATATAAGTTCCTGTCTGTTCTGTTTTAGTTTGTCAGGTCTCGTCCATTGTATACGTGTGTAACCAGCCTTCCTGTATGTGGATTTACCCATCTGTGGAATTATTAAACTGTTTACTATCATTTTCGTCTCATGTCATCATGTCTGTTCTCCGACACAGTATTGTAACAGAAGACCTGACCAAAAAAGTGAAAGTTTAAAGCAGTGTTTATTTAGTTTTTTTCCCCAGTTTTGTTTTTGTTTTTATGGATTTCCCCTCTGTCCTCGTCCTCCTGCGCAACTGAACACACTATCAAGACAACTGTCTTACTACGCTCTACCGTGCTGGATTCAACACCGCCACACAAGCACAGTTGTCTGGGGATGGTCCTCGAGAGAGCCTCGCCACCTTTGTGGAGTGGGTTCTGATGAGTAACAATTCTCCACATTCTACACTGATGAGGAACTCACCAGCCCCACTCTGGACCCAGAGCCCAGCCCTACATCACCCCGCTGCATGGATAATCAGCCTGAGCCCACCACAGATGGAGAGCCAGAGCCCGCTGCGACCGACGAGTCATCGGCTAAAAGAGCGACAAATCTGAGGATCACCCGGAGCCAGACCCTCAGCCGACGTCTGACTAAGTGCGAGAGCCAACAACATTGCGACGGTGGATGAGAGAGTGGAGAGCGAAGGCATGGAGGAAAGCACTACCCACTGTACCACCACTGAGGGCAAGCTAAGGCAGGACTCAGAGGACTTAATAGACTTTTATTCGGATGTACCTAGTCTTCTGTCATAATCTGAAATCTCTGCCTGTCCTGTTATGGCCAAGGCGGCCATTTATGAACTCTGTCTGTCTGTCCTGAACTGTCAACCTGTCTAGAATCATTTGTCTGTCCCGTCACGACCATGTTCTGTTTTGAACTGTTTGTCTGCCTGGAACTGTCTGTTTGTCCCATTACGTCCATGGAGGTCGGTTTTGAACTGTTTGTCTGTCCTGTTACAACCACGGAGGTCGTTCCCCTATCTGCTGCACTCCCTGTGAAGGGAGTCACTATTTGGTTTGTATGAGCAGCACACACCATCCCAGAAAGCCCTGGCTGTCATAAATTCCCATCCAGTCTCCCTCTCCCAACCCCTCTCATGAGTCGTCTGCCATTTCGCCGTGGGTCTGCCAGTCTCCACGGCTTCATGGCTGGAAGATCGCTTGTCTCTGCCTCCAGCCTCTGAATACCGGATTCCGGCTAGACCCAGTGGCTCCACAATGGCTCCTAGCTCCCTCAGCTCCTCCGTGGCCCATCAGTCCATCAGCTCCGCCAGACTTCCATGTCTCTCTGGCTCCGCTTGGTCAGTCATTAACCATTCGTCGCCTCAGAACTCCACTGCTCCTGCTTTGCCTCATCACTCCATCCCTCTGGCTCTGTCAGGCTTCTCCTTTCCTCCAGCTCCACCTTAGTCCTCTGTCGCTCCGGCTCCACCGCGGCCTTCTGGATTACAGATTGATCTCCCATCTGCTCCACCTTGGTCCTCCGGATCCTCTGTGTCACACTGGCTCTGCGGCTTTCCGTCTTCTCTGGGCTCCTCTCCCACCTGCTCCACCGCCGTCGGTTGGCCCCTGGAGTCATATACCCTTCCGCCACCATGGCTCCTCCCTCCTTCATGGCTGCAGTCTGTGTCCCACCTGGCTCCTTTTGCTCCTTTTGCTCCTGCTCCCTCCTGTCTGCTCCATGGCTCCTCCCTCCGTCAGCTCCACCCTGGACTCGTCTGTTAGTCATCTTCCTTCCAGTTGTCTGTCCCCCTCCTGAACCTCCACCAGAATTGTCTGCCTGCCTTTCTGCAGTACCCTGTTACCATCCCACTTCCACTCCTTTGTCCTCATCCTAAGTCCCCCATCCATCCTACCCTTTGTTGTTTCTGAGGTGCAAGGTCGCGTCTTCCAGGAGGGGGGGTGATATGTCACCACCATATGGACCTTTTTAGTTTGTTTTCTCTTGTCATGTGTTCCTTGACCTAGTAATCCTTCATGTCTGATTATGTCATTTGGTTCAGGTGTGTCTTGTCATTGATCCCTAATTTGCCTGTATATTTAAGTTCCTGTCTGTTCTGTTTTAGTTTGTCAGGTCTTGTCCACTGTCAACGCGTGAAACCAGCCTTCCTGTATGTGGATTTACCTATCTGTGGAATTATTCAATTCGTTTCACAAAATTATCATATTTAACTATCATATCTAAGTTTGTCTAAAAATGCTATTGAAATTATTCAATTAATGTATGATATTTAGATCATTTAATGTTAATTCAGCTGACAAGGAAATAAAGTTTAAAGGGTACTGCTACATATGGCGATATGTACAAAACAGTAGTGAATCACTCAAAAGTAGGTCAAAGATTCCCGTTAATTTCTACATATCTGTCAGTCTAAGACATCTTTGCAATAATTCCTTGCTATGGGTTGCATGCATCTTGCTTCGGATTTCACTGACAGACTGGTATTCTGACACTGTTAACTTGCTTACCATATCTCCACTTTTCCTTCTCCTGAGGAACTCTCTGCATGTCCCTTACTACAAAGATCTTCAATACCTCACAAAGACCATTTACCAAAACAGCAAAATATTTAATTAAGGTGTTTACAAATAAGCAAATGAATATTTATTACCTCATATTAATGTTGTTATATAACGTCCAGTATGTTTGACACAGCTTCTACCATTTTTTTAAATATTTGGTGATGTCCTTACCAAGTCTGTATTCATTTTCATTGTGTGAAAAAGAGCATGAAGATTCCTGCCAAATTTTTCTTTTTGTGTTACACAGAAGAAAATTATAATGGTTTGGAACATGGGGGAGCGTAAATTATGGCCGAATATGGTTGAAAACCATGCCTTGATTATTGAATTTAGCTTTCAAGCTCCAAATAGTTAAAATGTATAATCGGTATTCATCATCAGCAAACATGCATCATGGTGTTCCAGGTTGATATGCTTTGACATTGAAGAGCTGAAGCCATGATAGTATTAAATGAGGTCCTCACAGGCACAGATCGCATGCACAGCAAGATGACTGAGCTCCCTCTAACAGGGCCTTGTGGCAAGGTTTTGCTAAACCTCATTTTTTAACATGGGCTATGGGGAACTTTAATCCTTTCCATGTCATGCACTATCAAATCTAAACCTGTGGGCACAGATTTGATTGTTATTCCATGTAAAGCATGAAGTGATTTAGTAAACTGTGTAAAAATGCACATATCCCAGTGTCTGTATGGAAAATGAATTCTAATGTAAAATTTGCTCCTGAACTCTAGAAACTGTCCCTGAGGAGAAAGGCACCGCTTTCTAATAGATAAAGATCTAGTTGCAAATGTGAGACAGAAATACACTGGTTCATTTGATCGGCACTTATCTGGATGACAAAATAGTAAGCTAAATAAATATTGTATAAATGAATTTATTGTATAATGTGAGCAATCAAATTAATTACGGGTTTCAGGACTGTTAGAAGCCAGTGTAACCATGAATTTTTTAGTACTACCACTTCTACCAAAGCATTTGCCCATAAATATGTCTGGAGGTCTTGGATGAATTTTTAATGGGTGAGCAGAGGAGATGAAAGAGGAAATGGTAGGATCAGGGGGACATCAGCATCGAGCTGCTGGCACAAAGCAGAGAGGCCCCTCACCTCCAATCTTTTTCAGTGACATCCTCTATGTCTTATTGCTGTAATTACCCTTTAGTTTGTCACAGGCCCAGTCTCTCATTATCAGGACAGGGAACAGGAGGGAGAGCAGACCCATGGGCCGGTCAGACAGGAGGTGCTCAGGATGTCACCTTATACAGGATTTGCTTCTAATGTTGAAGTCTAAACACATGCTGTTCATGATTGAGACTGGAAACAAGGAAACAATGCTGTAATGAGAAAGGACTTGTCATCCTTGTTGTTTTAGACACAGTAAAGAATTCTTAATCATTATATACAGCTGAATATCTAAATATATAAATAAACTGAAATGTATCATGACGAAAACGTACCTGTGGAAACATTTGTAGCAGTAATCATAACTGTGTATGAAAACGATTACAAGTGCTCGCTGTGTGTTTTTTGTTTTTTTCACCTTCATTTCTGTGGAAAACTGCAGTAATATGTACTTGCGAAAAAGTTCCCACAGGTACATTTTCGTCATGATATCTGGTAGATTTGAATACACTACAATACATACACATTTTGTTAGGGTCCCTGCTCCAAGTTAACTGAGTTGTCCAAATTTGGGATAGATTAATTAATTAATTGTATTATGTGTAATTAATTGTACACCTTACAAACACAGTATTTATTAATTTAAAAAATGGCCCTTGTGTTCCATTTAAACATGATTAGAGTTAAAGAGTTAATATTCAGTACATTACGTGAGCACAGCTTGTGTCCTTGTGCCGAAATCAGATTACATTTCTTCACTCATTTTTCATTCTGGGCTGAGGCCAGAGCAATTCAGGAGAAAAACATCTGGCACAAGGACGACACCGCAACAGTATCCCACCTGGGATCTCATCTACACAATCCATTAGACGCCTTTCAGTCCCCCCACCAGCAGTTTAAATTACCAAACACATGCCAGAGCTTGCAAACAATAACACCAATAGTCAGCGACGCCTTGACAATGCACAATTCGCTCATTAGCCATTGTTAGTGACGACACGTACTTCCTCCTGCAGTATTGATTCACTCTTCATCCCATGTGTTGTGAAAACCAACAAATCAAAGCATTCGTAATGTATGACATTTTTTGTTCAAGTGTCACCATTTACCATTTTTGGCACTTACATATGGTTGGAGATCACAAGAATCAGACGGAAAATAGGGTGAGTAAACATGCCTTGGCAAGCTAGGGCCAGGTTTAGACTAGTATAATCCTATTTAAAGCATCATTCATTAATGTAACTGGTGAAATGCAGTACTATAGGCCAGGGGTTTTCAATGTGGACTCCCAGAAGGTCTCAGAGAGTTCTTGGGTTTGTGTATAAAATGTTGTTTTAGGGCTGTCTAAGTTAAACATAAAATGGCTAATTATTTAATTTGGCAAAATTTAATATGGGAGATCGATGGGAGATATGTTATTAAACGTTTTGACTTCAGGATGATGTGGAGGCATCATGCACCATTTTTCCAAGGGATACAAATTTGCTGGTGCATCAGTATATGAGCTGTAAAAAACGTATGGCAAGGCAAGAAATGATAACCTAGGAAGTGAAATGGTATCGGGGCCACAATCCTAATAGAATACCCCACAATACCTCTGGGGTTCAGTACTCTACTGAACCCCAGAGGTATTCTGGGGTATTCTTTGATCAATGATCAGTATGGACTACAGCATTTATTTTGAGTTTGCACCTGAAGATCATTGTGTGGCAAAATGAATACTATATGTCTGATAGCTGAGCAAAGAAAATTGACATTTACATTTGCAGGACTGGTGATCACTGGTCACATTAGTGCATGGACTATGCGTGAGTTTGTTTTTTACAGACCAGTTAGCAGTGAAGGATGTTTCTTGAAAATCTGGGACCCTGATACTGTATATTATAACAGCTAAAGAGAAGTTGTTTTAAAAAAAATAAATAAAAAATAAAAAATAAATAAACAGACAACAACATGCTTTTGACATATTGTATATAATATTAATTCATTGACTATAGCCATTCAATATGGATTGCCAGTTTTAGAGCTTTGCATATCCAAAATACAGATACATTTTTACTATATACCAATATTAAAAACACTTGCTCGTATAGTATCTGGTTTAGTGTGTGTTTCATCTCTGGGTTTTGACATTTGACAATGGTGGCCATTTACTGACAAGCCTTACTGACGGCCTTTAAAAACGGATAATTTCACAAAAAGTGTCCGAATAAAATATTGAATTGAAAATATTTATTTTGCTGATTAGTGGTGGTTTTAATGCTGTGGCTGCTCAGTATATACAAAATCAGCACTTAAAATTAATATTTTTACTATTAATATATGTAGCACTGGTTCTCCTTACTTCAAAAAGTTAGGAGCACTATCAAAATTCAGGAGCACTCACTGACAATATTAAGGTGCACCACAACTGCCACATTGAGTGGAATTTCCGGCAGCATCCTGTGGCCCATTGCATGAAGCTAGCTGAACAAACTCTGAGTAAGCAAACATTTAAGAAGGCAGTAGAAAGAAAATATCTGACTATGTAAATGAATCAACTGAATTAAATAATTTATTTACTTTCACAAAGCTAAAACACTTAAGTTTAGTCATTTTTAAAAGCTTATTTGTATTTATATATTTAAATAATGTAAATATTTAGTTTAATAACAGTTAATATAATAAGTAACTGAAGTTACCAAGGTGACGAAACCGCTCAAAACCAACCCACCTTCTTTAGCCTATAAACTCGAGTTTGCTCAAACTAAAAGCAAACTTACCTGGGTAAAAAACAAAACTGGCTTCATGCCATAGGCTTCTGAAGATTAACCCCATGTTTCACTGACAAGGCTTAAGGCTAGTCCCAGACTAAAATGCATGCTTGACCTGTCTCAACTATAAATATCTTGCTCCAACATGTCTTTAAATATGTCAGTGCCATTGTTCTGTATCAAGATGCACACCTGTAAGGTTTTCTTCTAAGACATTTTTATAAAAGCTGCTTAAATATCTTAATTTAACTGAGGCCTAAGCCCCGTCTGTGAAACCTGGCCTAAAAATTTTTAGTCAAACTTAATCCTGAATTCTTTGCCACACACTTGTCCTGAAATTTCTTGTTAGTGATTTAATGGACGATTCAGCAAATGGGCATGATTCTGATGATTTTTTTTTAACTAACACAATATAACAAGATGAAGCCGTTGGCAAACAATGCATTTTAAGTACTCAAAAATATTAATACTGAGTTAATACATATTAAATCACAAACAAACAGATGTAACAGTTTATCCAGATTCTCCAGGAATTTACATTTAGGCGTGTTTTACAATCAGATGCTCCGCAATGTGGTTTCATACTGTTCATACAAAACATACTGTATAGACCGTTCGATCGCGTCAACGTGTCTGGAGCAGTTGAATGTGGCATCTATTTACACATATCTATGTTACAGACATGTGCTAGCTAGAGAAACAAGTGCGCAGTTATCTTTAGAATTCTGTCTTTGATTTTCTTTTTTTTGCGGTAGCTCTAAGCATCACTGTTGAAGAGTAATAACTTGGTGAAGAGGATTTGTAGAGTTAACGAAAGTTATCATGAGTATTATAATATTTGAAGTGGATTTCATAACAAATATCATTAGGCTGGGAATATTTTAAAACAAGTGGCTCATTCATATATTTGTACAACCTTACCTTCAATACATATTACAAACGGAAGACAGAACATAAGCACAGCGTTGAAAAGAGAAAATCACAAAGAATTTTACAAAAAGGATTCAGTTGGCACTACTACTTTTTATTTTTCAGAATCAGACTTTAACATATATTTAAAGGGTTAATTCACCCAAAAATGAAAATTCTATCATTAATTATTCATGCTTATGTAGTTCCAAACCCGCAAGACTTTTGTTCATCATTGTCACTACGTTCATGGCCCAGAAAAGTAGTAGGGACATTGATAAGTCAGTGTGATATCAGTGGTTCAACTTTAATTTTATGAAGCTACGAGAATACTTTTTGTGTGCAAAGAAAACTAACTTTGTGTGCAAGCGTATGCATTCCTTTGATCCAAGTTCTATGTCAAAACGTCAAAGGCTGACAGGTTGCATTTTAGAACCGATTCCAAATTTCCAATAACCGGGTATTCGATAAGACACGTGCATTTCGATTCCGCTTAAAGGAGTAGTTTACTTTCAGAACAACAATTTACAGATAATTTACTCACCCCCCATCATCCAAGATATTTATGTCTTTTTTTCTTCAGTCGTCAAGAAATTATATTTTTTTAGATAAACATATCTGGAAATTTCTCCATAGAATGGACTTAAATGGTGCCCCGATTTTTGAATCTTCAAAATGCCATTTAAATGCAGTTTAAATGCAGCTTCAAATGACTGTAAACAATCCCAGCCGATGAAGAAGGGTCTTGTCTACCGAAACGTTCAGTCATTTTCTTAGAAAAATATATTTTTACATACCTTTTAAGCACTGAAACTCGTCCAGCACTAGGGCTTGTACTGCGCGTTCCCGACTTTACGTACTGTACGTACCTTACTCGCCGATTGTTTATAACAGTGGAACAGATGTGGTCCAGTCGTGACAGCACTGAGATTCCTGCTCCGCTGGAAATGGCTGGCATTTTCCACACTTGCACCACCATCTCGTCTCGTTTGAACGCGGTCTGCCTGAGGCTTGTGTCGCTGCCGCGGCTGTTTTCTCTGACAGAGTCTGTGTATTCCGGCTCAAAAAGGAAGGAACGGTGAAAAACTTCATCTCATGTGCTCCTCCAGCTTCAAAGTCGTCCGACATCATTGTACTTTATGTTGTACCTTGTTGCTAAAGAGTATTTGATTGCGTTGCACTTCTCTCTTCTCAAGTTCGCTTTGTAAACACTGGGTCTGTAGTTTCGCATAAGTCACGCGTGACCTTTCGACGTGAGTACGTAAAGTCGGGAACGCACACTACAAGCCCTAGTGCTAGACGAGTGTCAGTGCTTAAAAGGTATATAAAAATATATTTTTCTAAGAAAATGACCGAACGTTTCGGTAGACAAGACCCTTCTTCGTCGGCTGGAATCGTTTACAGACATTTGAAGCTGCATTTAAACTGCATTTAAACGGCATTTTGAAGATTCAAAAATCGGGGCACCACTTAAGTCCATTATATGGAGAAATTTCCAGAAATGTTTATCTCAAAAAACATAATTTCTTGACGACTGAAGAAAAAAAGACATAAACATCTTGGATTACAAGGGGGTGAGTAAATTATCTGTAAATTGTTGTTCTGAAAGTGAACTACTCCTTTAACAATTCCCGCATTCGCATTTGAATGTGATTTTTACTTCTCTTTCACATTTATTGACCCTTATGCACAAAAGACGTCAGAATATCCTCATAAAAAGTGTTTTTGTCTTGAGTGAATGTAAACAGGTGAGAAAGACACGTGTAACAGTATTTTTAGATCTGTGTTCGATGTTAAAGAGACAGCCGTCTAATAAAGTGCCGCCTGTCATTAATGTGAATCAAAGAACTAAAGAAAATCATTAACTGACTGAATATCTTTAATAAATTTAATGAGGATTAATCAATAATTTTATTTATGAAAAGAAAACTGCAGTGTTTTTAAACTTTTTATTTAAATTTATGTACCTGACATTTGTTCCGTTTTATTTATTTATGCTATTGTTAATTGATTTGTTTGTTCCTATTTTATTACTTGTCTTTAACAATTTAATGTTTGAAATTTATATTAGTCTAGTTGTTTTTTTCTGTGGTATTTTTTTGGTAAAACCATAGGCAAAAGACAGAATAAATATGTTTGACATTTAAATGTTGGATTTTTTTTTTTTATCTTATTGGAATCGGAATTAGGAATCGATAAGAATCGGAATTGATAAGCAGAATCGGAACCGGAATCGGAAACAATAAAATTCAAACAATACCCAACCCTGCTGACAGGGAAGTGAAGAAATAGTAATACAGAAATAAAGTTATTTTTGTTTTATTAATGCACAAAAATTATTCTCGTAGCTTCATAAAATTGAACAATTGAAGGAAAGAATGGACTATTTTAACGCTGTCCTTCCTACCCTTCTGGACCTTGAACGTGGTAGTTGCATTGTTGTCTATGCAGGGTCAAAAAGCTCACAGATTTCATCAAAAATATTTTAATTTGTTTTCTGAAGATGAACAAAGGTCTTATGGGTTTGGAACAACATGAGGGTGATTCATTAATGACAGAATTTTTATTTGGTAAACTGGCCAGTAGCTACGATTTAGTAGCAAAATTGGCTATTAATTGAAAAAAGTTCCAGATTATATTATATATTATAATTAGTGGTGGGCCGTTATCGGCGTTAACGTGCTGCGTTTACGTGAGACTCTTAACGGGCGATAAAAAAAAATATTGCCTTTAATCTATTGTCAAAGTTGGGTTGGGAGCTGGGTCTATACTACGCAAACTTGGATGACTTTCACCTTGATAGTTTAGCGCGGATGTATACCTAGCCAAATTGCACTGTAGGGGGCGAGAACGAGTCTTCGAACCTTTGTGTATGTGACGTGCTAACATGGATTACCCATCTCACAAACTACCTGTGAGGCAAACTATCATGAGGAAAATACATGACCAGCACACCGCAGAGAAAGCCGCAAAAGACGGGAAGATGGTAGAGGCGAGGTCAACAACGATAACTACCTCGACATTACTGTACACCTCATTGATGCCAGCTGCGAACGTCACTCCTTCGCTTTAGGTGGGCTACCAGTGTTTCCCCTACCATTATCTTAGGACGGCACCCCGGCCCCCTTGAACGTCAAGTTCATTTTATTTTCGATATAGCGCCAGATCAGAATAGAAGTCATTTAAGGTTATCTTTCCTATAGAACAGGTCTATACATTGTTCTTTTATTAAGCAAACTAAATTGCCTCATGTTATTTATCTTTACACGAAGGCATGTCATTTCTGTCTCTACATGGTCGCACGTTTACAATGTCTCCTCAGCGAAAACACAGACTGGATCGCGGACTCCATTCATAAAAACCGAATCTACTATAGCGCGAAATGCCACGTAAATTTGTCGATTTTTGGATTCATAAATCAAAAGTTGGTCTGTCACTTAATTCAAATCGCGATATGGACTAGTGTCTGTGAAAACTGAAATGCAAAAAGACCGTTTTAATATGAATCCTGTATGTTCCGTTTGCCTCTGTATGTATGAATGGTGGAGACGCGTTTTTACTACACGCATACTGAAGCACGCGTGAAGCTCCCGGTAATTTTTGCCATTTGCATCTCACATGAACAGATAAACTCAACCTCCAAAACTGCTGTGAGTGTCACTTTTACCATTTCATTTGCGAAAACTAGCATCATATCATACTGTACACACAGAAATGAAGCCTAGGGGAAACACTGGCTACCATAGATATATATACGTAGATGTATATTTTTATCACACTGTACAACAATAATACTGTTTTTTTTAATTACAGTAAGGGCTAAGTTTAGGGTTGGGTAGGTGTAGACGTTAAAAAAAAAATAGGTAGAAAAAATTATTTCATTGTTAGTTAGTTAGTAAACACAAAAGTCAAAGTCAATTTTATTGTCAATTCTGCCACATGTACAGGACATACAGAGAATTGAAATTGCGTTACTCTCAGACCCATGGTGCATACAAGTAACATTAAACACAAAAAGTAACATTAAATACAAAAAGTAACATTAAATACAAAAAGTAACAAATACAAAAGGTAGAATTTAAAAAATATGAATCAATACAAATAAACATAATATATAAAATGAAAAATACAATATACAAGTAAGGGCACATGGTAGAGAGTGCAAACCATGTAAACAATATAGTGCAACAGCTTGTAAGTGTGTAAAAATGTCAGAGCAGTCTTGTAACCGTCTTGTGAGCACAAGTACATCTTATTGAACATAATTTATTTTCATCAACAAATTATCATAGTAGAACAGCTTTCTCGAGCAGTTTGGTCTAATGTGCCACCTGGCTTGAGAAACCCGTTCACAAAGACTTACTTTTAGTCATTATTTGGGTAGCACACATATTCTGAATGCCTTCGGCAGAATTCAAATTAGCCATTTTAATCTAGATTAATTCCAAGATTACAGTAAAATTAATCTAGATTAAAAAAATAATCTATGCCCACCACTAATTATAATACATGCCTATATAGGAAAGGAATGTTAATGGTTCACCAAAATAACTAAATTCTTCCTTCATTAATCATTGGATCGTATGAGAATAACGCAATGCAAGAAAAAATAATAATTTTAATTTTTGGTATTACTATTATTTAAATATGACATGTATTAAAAAAAGTTAAAGTAAATATGCAAGTGACTTTCTATTCAGGCAGATAAACTTGTTAACTTCAAAGTGTTGTGAGAACGTATCCATCCAATGGGAATTAATCAGCTACAGCATTGAGTAATGAACAGGCACTAAAGTGAGGCTGCTCTCCCACAGCTCACACTAAAGAGAGTCATCGATGAAGCCAGAGCTGTATACTTCACAACCAGCCGTCAGTCAGTCAGTCAAAGATAACGCACTAACCAGAACACTTCTTCTTCTTTCCCTCTCTTCCTACCCTTCACCTCTTTGCTCTCTTTCTTGTTCTGTCTGGCTCTCAATCTTTTCACATCAGCAACACTTAGCTTCCAGGCCTCGCTAAGGCATGAGACTGCTCGTATACTTTACTGATAATAAATTTATGAACCAAACCTAGAAGGGAGGAGTATTAAACGAGCGAACGAATCGCCGCAGTTCACTTTACCAAGCCGGCATATCCTTTTCATCAACAAAAATAACTCTTCAAAGGCAGTAAAAGCATGCTTAGAAAGTAAAGGGCCATTTGAGCAAGTATAGAGAGAATTGTAGAGGTGGGGGTGGGACAGATATGATCCAGTATGAAACACCCCTCCACCCCCCCACCCCCTCCCAACTCTCATCTAAAAGCTAAACCCAGCCTTTGAAAAACATACAGGGCCTTTAATAATTCACTCTTTGGAGAGATTGAGTAGCTTCTTTAGCGTAAAAATCTGCAATCTCCTGACATAAGATCAGTCCCCATGGGAGCTTCTTGCTGAGTCTCATGCAGTCTCCTTGAGTTCTCACATCACAACTGAGCACTGTGTTCCAACACTGAATTATGCACTTCCAGCATTCCCCAGATTACCTTCCAGATCAATAATTATTGTTATAAACATTGGCACGTTTCACAAATAGGTGAGTAACAATACATTCAGTGAAAACTTTAATTTATTGGTAATTATTGAAGTTGACTGCCGACTCAACTGCTGTGCCCCACCAATACTAGGCTGTAAATATTTTACAAATTTGCACCCTAAACACATTCATATTTTATCAGGTTTTTCAGGCAGTTTATTCTCAAAGCAAAGTGTTGGACTGCATAATTATTTCAGTTTAGCATGTTTTTTCTGACCTATTACTTACATAAATACAAGAATTTGAGTTATTGCTCCTCAGAGGGCTAATTTGAGCTAAGGCATGCATTAATTAATATAACCTAGATGGAAAAAGGATATCCCTAAATAAGCTCTTGGTGAACATCCAGGATGATTGCCTTCTTCAAAGGAAATTGGGACAATTATTGCACAGAAAGGGGATTCATATTTTATGCTCTCAGAATCGCTCCCTTCAAATTGGCAGGTAGCCTGCCTTTACACAAATCTCAGGAGAACATGTTTCACATCTATCCGTAACTACACATAATTACATTTCATGGGCGAAGAAGGTCAGAAGATGCATGCAAAACACAGAGGGCCACATTAAGTCAGATTTCAAGGACACAGGACAACCCATGTGTAATTAAAAAAGTCAAACATATGTGACCCTGGACCACAAAACCAGTCATAAGGTTAAATTTTACAAAACTGAGATGTGTACATCATATGAAAGCTCAATAAATAAGCTTTATATCGATGTATGGTTTGTTAGGATAGGACAATATTTGGCCGAGATACATCTATTTGAAAATTAGGAATCTGAGGGTGCAAAAAAATCAAAATACTGAGAAAACCACCTTTAAAGTTGTCCAAATTAGGTTCTTAACAATGCACATTACTAATCAAAAACTACATTTTTATATATTTACAGTAGGAATTTTACAAAAAATCTTCATGGAACATGATATTTACTTACTTTCCTAATGATTTTTGGCATAAAAGAAAAATCAATAATTTTGACCCATGCAATGTATTTTTGGCTATTGCTACAAACATACCCCAGCGACTTAAGACTGGTTTTGTGGTCCAGGGTCACATATGCTGAAAACTAAACAAATATATTTGCAAATGAGACACATGAAATCTTCAATACTAAGGGCTTGGTCGAATACATTTTCATTAGTCGGTTAGTCACAAAAAAAAAATCACGTGAAATTACGCAATCAGGGGCTGCGCAGTCAGTGTATGACATCAAAGCAACGACAGATCAACGCGATCTCGTGCCTCGTGGTATACCAAAGCGCACTTGTGGGAGAGGTGTCTGGCTGATGCTAATAATTATGTCAGGAAAAAAGTACAAAGTGTGGGATCATTTTGAAAAGTCGAAGGATGACCCTAAAAAGGCTGTTTGCAAACATTTGCCTATCACTCGTCAACATCGAATATGTCTTATCATTTAAAACATGTAAGTAGTAACGTTAACCACCTCACATGGCCCCTCGTTTTAACAATAAGGATATAAACACATTTGCGCTGTTAAGTTAAATCATATTCATGGTTTTTGACATGCATTTGTCTCTAGGCTCATCCACAATATAGCAGCGATGATGTGGCGTCGTGCGCTTCGACTTCGCAGTCAACAATGATGCAGCAGAGATTACTTTTGAGACCCCCTCTAAGTGAGAAAAGAAAGCGAGAAATCACAGAAAAAAATTGTCGATTTGATTGCACTTGATATGAGACCAATCAACGTTGTCCGTGTTGACGGGTTCAAAGAAATGTTTAAATTCCTCGAACCAGGTTACACCATTCCCAAACGCGACACAATAATGCATGGCTTAACAAACAAGTTCAACACGACTAAAGAAATTCTTGTTAAGAAAATACAAAGTTGTACAGCAGTCAGCTTTACAACAGACACATGGACCTCTATCCAGAGTGAGGGTTACATGACCGTTACTGCACACTTCATGTCTGAAGTTTGGCAACTACATTCTTTTGTGTTGGAAACAAAAGTGCTGGAGGAGAGCCACACAGCTACCAACATAAAACAGCGACTCAGTGAAGTGATGGAAGAATTTAAAATACATGGAGAAAAGAGGGTAGCAGTCGTACATGACAATGGCGCTAATATGGTGTTGTGCACAGAACTGATTTCTAATGATCCATCCTGGGGTAATGCGAAGGGCGTCCGTTGTGCGGGGCACACGTTACAGTTATGCATAAACGCGGCTCTTAAAACTGACCCCATATGTCGATGCATCGCTGCTGCTAGACGCCTTGTGGGGCATTTTCAAGAAAAGTACCAAGGCTACAACAGCTCTGACTCATAAACAGAAGCAGCAGAATGTTGCAGAACACAAACTTATCCAAGATGTCTCCACAAGATGGAACTCCACGTACTTCATGCTGGAGAGACTCTTGGAACAGAGATGGCCAGTTACAGCTGTGCTGTCAGACCCTGAAATTACCAAACGGTCTGAACGAGGTCTAGATCTCACAACAGCACATTGGCTGACAGCGGAGGACACTGTCGCAGTGCTAAAGCCTATGATCACTCTCACTGAGCTGCTTTCTCAGGATTTAAACGCATCCCTATCTGCCACACTGCCCATGTTAATAAACATGAAGAGATGCCATTTGGTGCTGCGCAATGAAGACAGTCCCACCACAAAAGCACTAAAGACAGAACTAGCAAAAGAAATTGACACGGGATGGCAACTGATGGAAAATATCGCGATATTTTTATTTATTCGTTTTTATATAATGCAGAAGTTGTTTTTTATTCTGTTAGAATAAATAGTCTGATGTTTGCAATTTGTTGTTTCAGGTCAAGACTCATCCGTCGTCTTAATGGCAGTTTGCAGCTTTGCTCTGATATTTTAGATTTGTATTAGTGTTCTTTAAATGATTTGTTCCACATTTTGTCTTAAATATAGCTGTTCTAAACAATTTAATCAAATACTTAGGCTGTTAATTTGTTTGCCGCCTTCTTTTTTATTCTAAGTTTTGGCGTTGTGCGATGTGCCATGTGCATTTAAATTGTTCGTTTTTGTTAATTTTCCTTTTGAACAATATAAAAATTATATTAATTTTCCACTGTAATTTTATACCAAACAGCGTTTTTGCTACAGTATTTTTTTTTTTTTTTGCCTTGTTTTGTACTAGGCCTAAGTTACTAATAAGTTTATTTGATTTATTTTAAAGAACGAATTTTAGTTTATTTTATTCAAAACTGTTTTTTTTTTTTTTGTTTGTTTGACATGTAACTGTTACAGTTTGTATTTTTGATAATAAATTATTAAAATTCACAGGCAGTCTGATTGCTGTTTTTATATTATAATTAGCCTATAACGTTCCGGCCACTGATTTTTGTGTATGTATTTTGTGTGTGTACTTTAAACGCTTTATTATTCTGTTTTAACGCACTTAATTTTCATTTTGAACACGCTAATATCATGCTTTAACATTTTCTGTCATATGGAAGTGTTAAACTTCAACTTGGACTATACCTTTCCTTGTATATACGCAAGTTATTATATTAATATCATAAATGAACGATTATTCGACTAATCGCTAAAATGCAGGAGTGTTAGTCGACTAGGAATATCTTTAGTCGGGGGCAGCCCTAATTACATCGTACATATTTCAGTGCCAACTGCCAGTGGAGGGTTTTTCTGCCAGACCTTGTTTTTTTCTCCTTCTTTCTGTAACAAATGCATTGTGTGCACATGCTAACCCAATCCATCACTCCTATTCCGGCCATGAAAAAAGCACTTTCTTAGGGTGTGTTTTTTATTTTTGCCAGCACTGCTGTTCCTACAGCACTCGAGAGACCACACTGATGGACACTCTGGTCAACGTAGGCAAGGTGCTGAGGGATGGAGGAATACACTACCTGCGTGCGTCTCCTCCAAACCCCCACACCAACACTCCCTCCCCCAGCCCGCATCTTTCTCTGTAGACCACTTCCACATCCCTTGTGTCTCAGTAGACTGACTCATCCTTATGATAACCTGTGCACTATTAAATCCCCCAATGGGCCACAAGTCTGTCAGCATGCTAGTGTGACAAACAAGAGGAATGCTTTCAAGAGAACAGAGCCGTTGAGGTGTCTATGAGTGAGCAATCAACAATCCAAAAAATAAAAACACTCTAACCTGCCAGAATGTACAATGACAGCTCAGAGGTCAATGATGTAAACTGTAATACATAATAAAATAAATAGGAAATACAATACATAAAAACACATAAATCTAGTCCACACTACATTAAATTTTAGAACCTGAAATAACCTTAAAGGGTTAGTTCACCCAAAAATGAAAATTAGCCCATGATTTACTCACCCTCAAGGCATCCTAGGTGTATATGACTCCGGTTAGAGTTCTTTTAAAAATTATCCTGGCACTTCCAAGCTTTATAATAGCATAGACGGGTGTTTCTGTGCAACAGTCCTAAAGAAGTCCAATAAAGCGCATCCATCCATAATAAAAAGTGCCTCACATGGCTCCAGGGGGTGAATAAAGGCCTCCTGTAGCGAAATCGTTGCATTTTTGTGAGAGAAATATCCATATTCAAAACTTAATAATCACTTTTCTCTAGTTTGCGCTAATTGTCGTACACGGAAGCCTTTCCAGGCCTATGATGTATGTGTCACTCAGAAGTGATGAACACACATGCACAGTGGAGAGAACAAAACAAAGATCACAAATTAGAAGTACAAAACGACGATTTGTAAAGATAAATCTTGAGGATTTAGATATAAACCAAGAGGAGACTGGTTTTCCTTTTCTACAGTAACTAAACTTCCTTTGCTGCTGTAAACAAATGTTGGCTTTCGCGAGACTCCTATGTCATCCGCCCGGAGCGACTTTAACATACAACTGTTAGCGCAATCTAGATTAAAGTGATTATTACATTTTAAATATTTAAATTCAAAACGCATCGATTCACTACAGGAGGCCTTTATTCACCCCCTTGGAACGTGTGGGGCACTTTTTATTATGGATGGATGCGCTTTATTGGACTTGTTTTAGACTGTTGAAGATAAACACCCGCCCATTGCATTATAAAGCTTGGAGCCAGAACAATTTTTAATATACTTTAACTCCAACTGCATTCGACTGACCAAAGGAAGTCATATACACCTAGGATGCCTTGAGGGCGAGTAAATAATGAGCTAAGTGTTGGGTGAACTAACCCTTTAATGTAAGTTTTTAAATAAATAGTTGGATTACATTTTAGGACCTGAAATAATAAGAAAAAAATAGTTCACTTTCAGAACAAAAAAATTACAGATAATGTACCCCCTTGTCATCCAAGATTAGGGATGGGAATCGAAAACCGGTTCTTGTTGAGAACCGGTTCCCAGTGTTTCAATTCCTTTGAATCGTTTGCAAAATTTGCAAACGATTCCCTTAACGATTCCAGTGGGCACGAATGACGTCATCACGCGCATTGCGTAACGTACGCACGTTGCGTAGCTTACGCTCAGTCAATAGTAAGCATGGCTCCTAAGCGGAACAAACGCTCAAAAGTCTGGTTGTATTTCACCAAAAAAGACGAAAATAGGGCAACTTGCAATACTTGCAGCGTAGATATTTCCTCAAAGGGAGGAAATACCACTAACATGCTAAAACATTTGCGCACACAGCATGCAATAACAATAAAAGAATGTTGCGTTTTCGATCCGCTCCGGACTAACAGTTCTCAACCCAGCAGCGGCAGCAGCAGCAACAACGTTATTTCCTCGGCTAATAAAACTGATATTTAATAACTAATAACTAATTAACTAACAAACACTGCCATCATATTAGCTGTGTAAAACTTGCTGTTAGTAACGGTTAACGTTAAATGAACGCCTTCTCATGCATTACATTTTGATGACCATCACATAAGTCCAGAAAGATCACGTATCGTTCCTGAAAAAGCAGATATACTTATTTTTTTGCAAAATAATTGTTAAATCTTCATAGCAAGCTGATGGTTGCAGATTTGCAAAATGCACAGTTCAGCTGCATTTTACACTGTATTGTATTTGTCACTGGCTGACAGTTCTATTTTTGAGTTCATATATATCCTTTTAAAAAGGAGAATTTTAATTTCTATTAGAAAATGTTGGACATTCTTGTAGAATTGCCACAAAATAATTTATGTTGTATTTTGTAAATTTTACAGAAGAATATTTATTTTATTATTTAATAAATTTTCTCATTGGTGATGGTGATGCTAATCAACAATTTGTTGTCTCTTTTCTTCTAAATGAGAATCGATAAGGGAATCGATAAAGAATCGAATCGTTAAGCAGAATCGAAAATGGAATTGGAATCGTAAAAATCTTATC
>NC_133372.1:19064496-19215508 GCF_049309525.1 Garra rufa | reverse complement strand
GGTGTTGACGTTAAAAAAAACACAATCTAATAGGTAGAAAAAATTATTGCATTGTTAGTTAGTTAGTAAACACAAGTACATCTAATTGAACATAATTTATTTTCATCAACAAATTATCATAGAACAGCTTTATGAGCTTTATGATCCATTCTCAAAGACTTTAAGTCATTATTTGGGTAGCACACATATTCTGAATGCCTTCAGCAGAATTCAAATTAGCCATTTTAATCTAGATTAATCTAGATTAATTCCAAGATTTAATCTAGATTAATCTAGATTAAAAAAATTAATCTATGCCCACCCCTAATATATATATATATATATATATATATATATATATATATATATATATTCGAAATATTTGGATTAAACTGTTTAACTAAAAATCTTAGAAATAAAAATTAAGATGTACAGGTCTTATGAGTTTGGAATGACAAAAGGGTGAGTAATTGAGGCATTTTTTATATAAACAAATTAAAAACAAATTAGAAAAAAAAATCATTAAGAGAAAATATACTTGTACAAAGTTTTAATATCTTATGCAAGGTTGCTTGTTAAGTAAATTTATAATAAAAATTATAAGAAAATGATTTAGCTGGAGCTTCACACCCAAGGTAACTTATACTATATTTATAGCAGTATAGTCTCCCTGGAGAAACTTTTTCTCCTCTCATTAACTCTTGCCGACACCAACCTATGTAAGAGGTATTACTGTGAAATCACTGGTGTAATTCTAAGTTTGTACTGCTGCGGTTAAACATACACATATACTTAACCTATGATTCATAGCTTTCATTACTTCTGGCACAATGCTAATTAAACAAATATAGCTGGTTCATATCAACCCACAAAATACATGTCACATAATTAAACCATTCAATATGCCTTGTTCAAATAACACTCACTTCCCAGGCTCTGTTTCATGAGAAAACAAGTATTGTCCATACTGTGAATACACAGGAGAGGGCATAGCCTCAGTCAAGCAGACAGTTCAAAAAAAGGCCTCTCAATGGAGGTTCAACTCTGTTTGCCTCTGTGTAACGCAAAACCTTTCTGAAAGTCTGTAGATCTGACAGTGGCTTGACGTTGAGCTGTGTTAATTACTGTAATGGCACACATTCTCATTAAGACATTGTTTATGTGTCCCGGGGCCTCGTAGAGTCCAAGTGGCGGTCTTGCTCACTCGTATGCCACCGTGTCGTTTTGTTCATCACGACGACGATGGCCTCGTTAGTGTAGACAGCTGTTCCTCCCAGCCAAAGACAAGGCCGTGGCAGTGAGGTCAGGCTCCACTGGGTCAGGACAAGCAGCGGCACGACTCGGGAAAGGGGAGGACATGCAAGTGTGTGCCCCCACTGCTTCAGAAATAGCAGCGTGCCACAAGGCGAGCTAATGTTAATGAGTAATCAGAGGAAGAGGAATAGGAAGAGGTTGCCCTAGGACACATAATTCGTACAACCCCCATCCTTTTCCCAAGATACCCACTTACTAAGTCCATGTGGTGGGCTCCCACAGACCCTCACCCTTTCCTAAAGCAAACATGCTTGCTATCAGAATTGAGAATTGATGCCAGAAGCATCAGCGGTGGAATCTGTATCTCACACGCAAATATGCACATACAATGCCTTCAGGCATAGCCTGAAATATTGTATTTATAAGATGCAAGCACATGAATGATCAAGCAAAGTTTGCATTCCTAAAAATAAAGGTTCCAAACTGTGGTTTCTAGAGCGATGCCATAAAAGAACCACTTTAGGAATCTTTCAGTGACTTCCATTGTTCTTAAAAGAACAATTTGCTTTCTTAGTGTGAAGAACATTTTAATAATCTGAAGAACTGTTTTTCATCATATGAAACTGCAATGGAAAGGTTCCTTGGATGTTGAAGATTCTTCATGGAACCATACAGAACCTTTATTTTTTAAAGGGTTAGTTCACCGAAATGAAAATTCTGTCATTAATTATTCACCCGTATGTTGTTCCAAACCCATAAGACCTTCATTCATCTTCAGAACACAAATTAAGATATTTTTGATGAAATCTGACAGCTTTCTGACCCTGTAGAAAAGTAGTAAGGACATTGTTAAAATGGTCCATGTGACATCAGTGGGTCAATCGTAATTTTTTGAAGCTACAAGAATACTTTTTGTGCACAAAGAAAACAAAAATAACAACTTTCTTCAACTATTTCTTCTCTTCCGCGTCAGTCTTCGACACGCATTCGTTGCAAGTGTGGTGTTGCTGACGCTTGACTTGATGTTCTGTTTCTTTGCACACAAAAAGTATTCTCGTAGCTTCATAAAATTAAGGTTGAACCACTGATGTCACATGGACTATTTTAGTGATGTCCTCACTACCTTTCCAGGCCTTGAACATGGTTGTTGTGTTGCTGTCTATGCGGGGTCAGAAAGCTCTCAGATATCATCAAAAATATCCTAATTTGTGTTACGAAGATGAAGGTCTTATGGGTCTGGAACAACATGAGGGTGAGTAATTAATGAGTTGAAGAGTTTAAGAGTGTGTATTTATCATTTGGAATCCTAAATTATACCTCGAAAGCAATTACTTTGGATTTTTAATAAAATCAAGATGCTATGTAGGAATGAGCTTACAGAAAACAAATATAGGAATAGTTCACACAAAAATTTAAAATTGATAAATATTTACTCACCCCTAGGCAATCCAAGATGTAGATTTGTTTCTTCATCTAAACAGATTTAAAGAAATGTATCATTACAACACTTGCTCACCAATGGATCCTCTGCAGTGAATGGGTGCCATCAGAATGAGAGTCTATACAGCTGATAAAAACATCACAACAATAAGTTTTTAAGTACCAACAACTAATGTAATACCATAAGTAATGTAGAAATAATATCAATACATATGTGACCCTGGACCACAAAACCAGTCATAAGGTTAAATTTTACAAAACTGAGATATATACATCATATGAAAGCTCAATAAATAAGCTTTCTATTGATGTATGGTTTGTTAGGATAGGACAATATTTGGCTGAGATACATCTATTTGAAAATCTGGAATCTAAGGGTGCAAAAAAATCAAAATACTGAGAAAATCACCTTTAAAGTTGTCCAAATTAAGTTCTTAACAATGCATATTACTAATCAAAAATTACATTTTGATAGGTTTACAGTAGGAATTTTATAAAAAATCTTAATGTAACATGATCTTTACTTAATTTCCTAATGATTTTTGACATAAAAGAAAAATCAATAATTTTGACCCATACAATGTATTTTTGGCTATTGCTACAAATATACCCCAGCGACTTAAGACTGGTTTTGTGGTCCAGGGTCACATATGTAAAATATAAAAATAAAATATAATTGTGATTATAGAAAATGTATTTTAATAATTATAATAAAAAAAATTAATAATTAACAATAACAAATACTCATCTAGGAAGCATCAGCTTCGCAGGTGCACTTAAAGGCAGAAACAGATTCTGGCAGAACATGCTCTTGATTAGCTCATCAGTGAAGCATTCTATGCCTACTCATTAACCTTTGCAATAACCTTAGGTGAGAACATACGTAGGTTTATCCTCTGCTCCGCTGCAGACAGCAAAAGCAGGGGATATTAGAAAGGAGCTCTATGTTCCCTCGCCAAAATCCCACCAAATCTGGGAAGAACTCTCTTTCACTCACTTCCGTCTGCCGCTCTGAATGCCAATCAGCACGTACCAACCTCCATTTTTAGAAGCTGGTATAGTAATCAAACCAGATGACGGCATATTTCTGCTCTCTCTCTCTTTCTCTTTCTCTTTCTCTTTCTCTTTCTCTCTCAGGAAGAACAGATGAGGCAAATGAGGCAAAGCAACACCCCTCCCACAACCTTCGGATTTCACACACTTTCAAACTGCGAAATGTAGGTTCAATTCGGAATTTGTTTTTAAAATGTATTATCACTAGGCCTATATCAGCTCACAATATTAAAATGGTTACAATTTGTTTGTGTCCATAGAAATGTGGCTCATGCAAAAAAAAGGGGGGGGGGGGGGGAATCAAAATGTCTACTTGTTTAATCTGTGTGTGCTAACTATAAAGCTTTAATTTCGCTATCATCTCTCGGATCTAGCTGAAACTCTTTGTTGGGCACCCTTTTGTTGCTGCCACAGAAAGCCTTTAAAAAACAAATTCCAGTGAATAAAAGAGAAAAAGATTAATTTGTCATTAAGGCAGCCTAATTGCAGTCAATTCTGAGCAAACTTAAATTCAATTTATGCTCATTAAAATGAATATGCAGTGCGTTTCTCCCCATCATTGCTTTGAGCTCGCAGATGAGAACAAGGGAATAACTTCATCCTTATTAAATAGAGGGGAGTTTATTTGGCCCTATTGTAGCCGAGCCACTTTGATTTTGGCACAGATCGAAGGGAAGAGCAGCTGGAGGAGAAATCAAGTTGAAACCAAGCCTCGGAAAATTGACGGAAACGTGAGCGTAATAATATTTAATAATTAAATTCGCACAAACAATGTCGAGCGAATAAAGTAATCTGCAGAAAAACACGCAAATGTCATTTGCATAATTGACACTGGTCCCCCCTCGCCATACCGTCATCCCCATGCAGCACACCCCCTCCCCCCATAAATGAATAATGAAGATAATAAAAGATGTTGCTAAAATTGGGCACAATAACAGCAAAATTTCATCAAGGCCCCCGCGCTCTGATTAATCTGCTCTTGCAAATCAGCACAGTGAGGAGAGAGAGGGCGGGAAGCGCGTGATTAACAACGCCGGGGACCGTTGCGCTGGGCACGCTGCCCTGCGCGCGAGCCGCCCCTCCGCGCGCAGCTGCTGCGCTCGCGCTGTCTGGCGGTGCCGCCGCCCGGAGGAACACGACCAACTTTCCGCTGCCGTAATTTGTAATGTCGTTAACCCCTCGCGTACCGGTCCGTGGTTTAAAGCCTCATTAGGCCCTTTCCCGTTTCGTATTCCACCTCGAGCGCACCTCTCGCTTAAATTAGCCGCGGTGTAGCCTACCTTGGAAACAAATGAGCAAGCCCGAGGCTTTCTCTCTCTCTCTCTCTCTCTCTCCCTCTGTTTATGTGGGGGGTTTGCGGTAGATATTGTCCCCCAACTCCAGGCTGCTTCTTTAAATGATTCAGTGCGTGATGAAATGGAAACTAATTTAGGTTATTAGAAACGGGATTACAGTTCGTATGATGTTTTGTTGGCATTAAAGATTATGTTATTACCGCGCTCTCGTTGATTTAAAAGTGCTGCTTACACAGGCCTGCGTGTCCTTCAAATCACGGAGACTGTGTAAAAGACTGTTGGAGTGTAATAGAGCATAGGTGTATCCCTGCCATTTAATTTGATGAGTAAACACAGCAGGAAGCCATAGGCTACACAGGCCTCCTGTGTGAATGCTAAAGGAAATATGACTCGACAAGTGTTTCTCTCCCTCCCTCCCTTGGTCAAGAAGCTGACACTACTGCCATCATTTAGATAATAACTCTGCTCATTTACTAATGTTTACCAGGAATGAAAAGCAAGCAGAGTCGTATATTTTCTCTTTTATTCTCCTAATTAAGTTTGTCTTTAATAGTCAATTAGCTTGATTAAATTCATAACTGTGGAATTCAGTTTAATGTCGCTCAACATGAATTCACTTTATGTGAAGGCAGGAGCGTCGTGTCCTTTTCTTGGTCATTGTCCATCGCCTTTAAAGCTACCTCACTTTACAAGGAGATTTCTATTTTAAATTAGTGCTGAAATGAGTTTTAATGGTTATTAGTTATAAGGTTGAGTTATGCATTTAGTATCAGATAGATACCAAACAACCCCCACCCCTCCCTCCCCTCTCCACCCCATAATCAAAAAGACAACAAATGAAAAAACAACAGATGGGCGATGAGAGCACTCTCGATGTGCGAGTTCTCAGTTGCCGTTCGCCCAAGTGCTTAAACACACATTCTATGTGATTAACATAGAACACACATTCAGAGCAACTCTATGAGTCAGATATGGGAATGAGACTTTAGAAGAAAAAAATACTAAATCACTTTCACTCTGTTTCTCCCTCCCACTGGTCGTCGGTCTGCGATTTTGCTATGACAAAATATTTAAAAGCGTTTCAGATGTTCAATGAGTCCACGTCAGTTCCTTGAGATATTAATAAAGATATCGATGTGACAATTACACCCAAGTCTTTTCTAAAACACAGAGGTTCAGATGGAAATGAACCTCCGGTTGCATAAAAGACATTTTAGGTGATATTGTAATGTCACTCAGCTCTTTCTTTTGCACTTTCGAGATAAAATACTAATGGCAATGAATTGCTGAAATAGTTAAACAGTCATTCAGTGTTTAGTTCAGGGAAAAGATGAGCTATTCAATTAACTTCTGAACAGTCAGTGTGTTAAGAAATAAGGATTCCAACAAGTTAAAAGCTCCTGTCTGACAAAATGTGTAGTCATTTTAGTAGTAAGAAGTACTTTTGTGTAGAAAAAAGAAGGAAATTAATACTTTTATTTAAGGATACATTAAATCTATTGAAAGTGAAAGACATTTACAATGCAAAAGATTTATATTTCTAATAAATGCTGTTCTTTTGAACTTTCTATTAATCACTAAAAAATGTATCAGTTTCCATGGGTGTTTTCAAAACCAATAAATATTTAAAAAATGTGAACACCAAATCAGTATTTAATGATTTCTGAAGGATCATATGAAGACTGGGGTAATGCCTGCTAAACAATCACCTTTTTACAGAAATGAATTGCATTTTAAGAAAATAAAACAATTATTTTTAAATTGCAATATTTCACAATATTACTTATTATTGATTATTTTTGATCAAATATATGTAGCCGCAGAGAGCATAAAATACATCTTTTAAAAACATCAAAATATTTTAATACTAATGCATAATTTTTTTATTACCACCACTCCAATGAAATGGAATGCAAATAGATTTTTTTATGATATTAAAAAATAGATATAGATATGAATATACTGAAAGTAACTCATGGCTCAGATCTGTACAGAACAATCTTTGGAGTAATGTCTGCTAAAAATCCAACTTTTCATAGAAATAAATTACATTTTAGGATAGATTTAAAGAAAACTGTTATTTAAAATTGCAATAATATTTCACAATATTATTATTTTTATCATAGTTTTGATTAAATAAATGTCGCCTCAATTAGCATAAAATAAATCTTTTAAAAACAGTAATGCATATTTGCCATATTGTCATTTTTTATTTCTACTACTCCAATGAAATAGAAAGCAAATGGGTCAATTTTGTTATGATATTTACAAATAATCATAATATTATGAATATACTGAAAGTATCTCATGGCTCAGAGCTGAACAGAACACTTTCTGGAATAATGTCTGCTAAAAATCAGTGTTTTCACATAAATAAATTACATTTTAGGATAGATTAAAATAGAAAATGTATTTTAAATTGTAATAATATTTCACAATATTTTTGATCACATAAATATTGCCTCAGTCAGCATAAAATAAATATTTTTAAAACATGAAAAAATATTTTTAACATTAATGCATATTTGCCAAATTATCTTTTTTTATCACTACTACTCCAATTTAATGGAAAGCCATTGGGGCAATTTTGTTATGATATTTAATAATAATATGAATATAATGAATATACCGAAAGTATCTCATGGCTCAAAACTTAACAGGGCAATCTCTGGAATAACGTCTGCTAAAAATCAGTCTTTTCACAGAAATAAATTACATTTTAGGATATATTAAAATGGAAAACGTATTTTAAATTGTATTAATATTTCACAATATTGGTGTTTTTATTGTATTTTTGATCACATAAATATTGCCTCAGTCAGCATAAAAGTAATAGTCTTTTTAACAGTAATGCATATTTGCCAAATTATCTTTTTTTATTATTATTTATTACTAATCCAATAAAATGGAAAGCCAATGGGTCAATTTTGTTATGATATTTAAAAATATTAATAATATGAATATGAATATGAATATACTGAAAGCAACTCATGGCTCAGAGCTGTACAGAACAATGTCTGGAGTCATGTCTGCTAAAAATCCATCTTTTCACAGAAATAAATTACATTTTAGGATAGATTAAAATAGAAAACTGTTATTTAAAATTGCAATAATATTTCACAATATTACTCTTTTTATCATAGTTTTGATTAAATAAATGTCGCCTCGATGAGCATAAAATAAATCTTTTAAAAACATCAACAAATCTTTTTAACAGTTATGCATATTTGCCATATTATCCTTTTTTATTACTACTACTCCAGTAAAATAGAAAGCAAATGGGTCAATTTTGTTATGATATTTACAAATAATTATATTATACTGAATATAATATACTGAAAGTATCTCATGGCTTAGAGCTGAACAGAACAATTTCTTGAGAAATGTCTGCTAAATTCCATCTTTTCACAGAAATAAATTACATTTTAGGATAGATTAAAATAGAAAACTGTATTTTAAATTGCAATAATATTTCACAATATTACTGTTTTTATTGTTTTTTTTATTGTTTTTTTATTATTTTTGATCAAATAAATGTTGCCTCGGTGAGCATAAAAGAAATCTTTTAAAAACATAAAAAAAAAATCTTTTTAACAGTAATGCATATTTGCCAAATTATCTTTTACTACAATAAAATGGAAAGCAAATGGGTTGATCTTGTTATGATACTTAATAATAATAATAATAATAATATGAATATGAATATAAATATGAACATGATACTGAAAGCAACTCATGGCTCAGAGCTGAACTGAACAATCTCTGGAGTAACGTCTGCTAAAAATCAATCTTTTCACAGAAATAAATTACATTTTAGAATAGATTAAAAAGAAAAATGTATTTTAAATTGCAATAATATTTCACAATATTACAGTTTTTATCGTATTTTTGATCAATTAAACTTATATGCGAGCATAAAAAAATCTTTATAATATAAATAATGCATATTTGGCTAATTATAATAATTAGTTATTAATAATGACTACTACTTCAATAAAATGGAAAGCAAATGGGTAGAATATGATATAAAAAAAATTATGAATATACTGAAAGTAACTCATAGCTCAGGGCTGTGCAGAACCATCTCAGTGTCAGTAACGGATGGACCTCTGGGCTTTTCTGTGCTGTTATTTCTGCAAGCGAAGCTGACCTCGAATCTGTCCATTGTGGCATTAACACCTTTGACATCATTAGCACTATAATCCCTCCACTCATTAGTATATTAATAAAGGCTATGAACATCTGTGAGTTTCATCGGCACACAAAGCACATGTATGAATGACACTTTCCCTTATTTAATGACAACAGTCTCCCTCAAGCACCCAGCAAAGATCACTCATGACTTAATATTCCCGCAAGCCAGCCAGCCAGTCAGCGCCGTAGCCTTTCTTGTAAATTCGGTACAATTAGTGGCCTCGTGCATAGCCGGAGACATCATTTGATTTTAACCTCCTCTGTCCAATTAACAAAATGTAGGTTGGAAAATAAATGGCAGACGCTGGGGCAAATTAATTATGTGTCCTGCAAGATGTTAGCCAGCGAGCGCCATACCGAGCTGCCATTGGAGGCGAGGGTGTGTGTGTGTGTGTGTGCCATATGGCTTGTGTGAGAACGGACATCATTCGGGGTGCAACAGAGAACCCCCTGGATGTCTAGCAGATCTTCTCACTTGGATTTCTCACTTTCGGTTGGACTACATGCTGAATGGCTTTGTCTCTTCAAAGAATAATAACATTATATGTTGTTTATTTGGCGAGTCTGTGAAAGTTGCCAGCAGTTATGAAAGCTTTTTAAAATCTGGGTACTATTATATTGTTTGTGCTCATATGTCTTTCCAAAATTCGCTCTCTGAAATATAAACATTTCAACACGATCAGTTTGTGTGACTCATTGTGCAATATCGCCCTCTAGAGATTAAAGTGAGAATGTTTACAAACACTATCTCTCTGAAGTAGTCCGTATTTGTGTTGTGCTTAGTGTTTTGTTTTAATTTGCTTTGATTTGGTTTTTATTTCACGAGTTTTTGTTTTGTTTTGTTTTTGCAATTGCTTTTTATTTTTGTTTTGTTGTTGTTTTTTGTTGATTGCTTTTAACTTATAGTTTGGTTACACATTATTTGTAGTCAGTGGTGGAAATGGACAACCACCACTGCTTTGTTTTGTTTTAGTTTAGTTTAGTTTAGTTTTTGTTTTGTGTCAGTTAAATTAGGTAAGTCAATTATATATATAGTTTATTTTAATTTATTTTATTTTAGTTCAGTTTAGTTTGTTTTGTTATTGAAAACGCTTTTGTTTTTGTTTTGCTGTTGTTTTGTTTTGTTTTAGTTTAGTTAGTTTTTGTTTTTTTGTTTTTGTTTTCATGTGTTTTTGAAATCACTTTTGTTTATGTTTTGCTGTTGTTTTGTTTTGTTTTAGTTTAGTTTGTTTTTTGTTTTTTGTTTTTTTATGTGTTTTTTGTTTGTTTTGTTTTTGAAATCGCTTTTGTTTCTGTTTTGCTGTTGTTTTTCTTGGTTGTTTTTAACTAATAGGTTGGTATGATACATGTATCTGAAATACAAAATACTATTTTGTATTTAAATTAGGGCTGTCAAATGATTTATCACGATTAGTAACATCCAAAATAAAAGTTTGTTTACATATTAAATGTGTGTGTACTGTGCATAAGGAAAAATATTTTTTAAAAAGATTTGTATTTTTGGCATTTTTGCCTTTATTTGATAGAACAGATCAGAATTGGCAGAAAGCGAAGCGGGAAAGAGATAGGGGTCGGGATCGGGAAAGGTCCTCGATTCGGGATTCGAACACGGGACGCCCGGAGCACAACGGTGGAAATATTTTAGAATTATATATAAAGTATTAAGATTTATATATATATATATGTGTGTGTGTGTGTGTGTGTGTGTGTGTGTGTGTGTGTGTGTGTGTGTGTGTGTGTGTGTGTGTGTGTTTATAATTTACTTATTAAATACATTTAATCTAAAATAAAATAAAAATACTTTTTGCCAATCAGTCTCTTAATTAGACTGCTGATTACCTGTATCAATACAAAAAAAAATTACTAAGATTAAATGTATTTAAATACAAAATACAGTATAGTATTTCAAATACATGTATTTGACAATTACTTAAATGCATTTCTATTTGAAATACTGCTGAGCAAAAGTTTTGCATATAATCAAAATTGAAGGAAACTCTAAAGTATTAAACCATAAGGGTGGAAAGGGTGTTATATTTTTATTATATAATCAATGTGCATCCATCGCGGCCAAATTAAACAGACCAAACAAACATTTTTCAAGAGAGGAGGCCTTTCAGAGTTTTGCCTGAGCATGGAAAACATCAAAATGCATTAATTCCCCCTGGCAGCTAAATGTGGTGAAACAGATCTGCCTTAGTCTAAATATTTGATGCAGTTTTTGGTGGTCTGAGTTGACTCGGTGTGTATAAACATGAGGTGTGTTCTGTGCGTCATGGCTCAGGTGGCGGATTTGTAAGCTAGAACTCATGAATGTCACAACATCCTTGTTCGTACACTGGCCCGTACTGTGCTTGATAAACATAACTACTGCCATCTGCCTCAGACTGCAAAAGGAAATGGAAGAGAAATCTGTGATTACACATTGTGTTCTCAACCATTTCAAAATATGGCACATACAAAACTGGGAAAAAAAGACAAGATCAGAACAACAATAGCTTAGTCAGCCCACCCAAGGAAGTAATCATCATGTTCAACAGCAGATGGGTCAATGACAAACAAGAGAATGCACAAAACAGAAGAAGAAAGCACATGTGCTAAGTAGAAATGTACTGGGTGGTTGGTTTCATATGGGTTTAAACAACTTTTTTATGATTTAGACTTGTTTTGCTTGTTATGTTTTGACTGTTATAATATTGTTATGATGTTATTACCAGAACTAATCTTGCCTTGTGATAAAAAAAGGTCAAACTATCTAAATATTTAAAGTTTTTTAGCCTGACACACAGTCAAGATGATCTGTAGGAGCCCTCTTTATGATATAATTTACTTGTTTTACTTTTGGCAGAGAGAAAGAAAAAAAATGAAATTATTATGTGAACTCAAATGAGAAACCAAATTTCCCGTGATTTTTAGATCTTTAATACATCCTGCAGCAATTACGGGGGCCAAGCCGCTGGAAGAACAAAAATGGCAGAAATTGAATGAACGTGAAAAACGGCCAGTTCAGAATTATCGGTGAGAATGAACTTAGAACGAACAGAAGTTCAAATGAAAATGAACAAAGCACGGAAAAAACATTTATTTCTAATCCAGGAGCAGTACAGATTTGTATAGTACTTGTCTGGATAATAAACTAATCAAAACAGCACAACATTACACACAATTTTATAAAGTTGCACCCTGCAGGACTCGAAACCACAACACAACAGGCTTCAGAGCCAGCGGCTCCAATATAATGATTTTCTGACTAACTGTTTAAAAGTTATGAGCAAAAATGGGAATTTTTGGTATCTCACGACCCATAGGTGGCGCTGTTCCCAACTTTGGCATGGACCTTCAGAGCATGGTGTTGATGAAGCATACCAAGTTTCATTTCAATTGATCAAAGTTTGGCCAAGATATAGCCTCTGAACCAATTTTGGGTCAACCTCGTTAACTTTGCGACATCATAACTTTTGAACAATGATGAATGAAAGATGAAAATTGGTTTAGTCAAATCTTTGCAGCTCAGTCCAGAGATTATCTGAGCCAAGTTTGGGAAGAATTGGATCAAATTTGAAGGAAGAGTAGCAAAAAAAAAAAAACTGGATACTGTACTTTTCAAAATGCCCGCTACTGTAATGGGTGGAGTCTTAATGTAAGCGATTGAATGGGATCTGCATGATGAGAGGAATCAGGTGTATTCAATTATATTTTTATAGAACAAGGGGTTCAGGAGTTATTACAATTTTAATGTCGAATTTTTGAACTGGTGGCGCTATAGAGTTGGTCCTAGAGACCCCAGAGTTGGTCAGATCACTATTCATGGCCATCACGTCATTGTTCAATATAATTTATTCAGTCTTTTTTGCTATTTTCAGCTGAATAATTTCGGTTGGCGAATATTCGGTACATCTCTAGTATTAGCCCTCAGAAAACGGCTTGTTTGGATCCGAGGTGCAAGGTGACGTCACTTGGGTGTAGTCATTTCCATAAACACTGCCTCCAGTGCAAGACATCAACGAATAGTCTTCTCGTGTCAAAAGCAAGTAGATTTTACAATCACTGCTGTTATTATCTACACTGGATACAGTATACAGATGCACATTCGCTTTCTGACACAGTCCATGCGCTTGAATCTGTCGTCAGTAGGACAAATTGAGTGAAAGAACATTTGCTTTGACGCATTTGGTTTAAATAGCTCTTTTGCTTCTTTGTAAATATATTAGAATGTTTTAAAGGAATGTTTGGAGTATTTTGTTTTGTAAACGGGGGCACAGTGTCATGGAGAGTTCACAAAGAAACTTTTGTTGAAAGACGAAGCGGTGCTCTGACTGCAGCTGCATCACAAATGGTAAATAAATGCTTTCATAATGCTTTGTCTGGAAATGACCGTTTTATTTTGATCATGTTGTCAAAATGTTCACATGCAATAGTGAGGGGGCGGAGCATTGATGCTGTTGATAACAGTGGCAGATTACTGACAAGCCTTAAAGGGCCCGCCCCTTAAAACAGGTCGTTTTAGACAGAGGGTCAGAATGAGGGTTGAAAATAATAATTTTCACATATTTATTCATTTATTTTTGTGCAAAAACCTTTATTAAAATTATGAGTAAACCTCAAGAAACATATTATAATAATAATTTTAAAAAACAATTCCATGACCCCTTTGAGGTTAAATTTTTTTATTACCTAAACATTTAAAAACATGCTTCAGAATTTCTTCTTTTATACAGCTGACATGAGAGTAAGTAAATGATAACACAATACAGTATAACAAAAACAGTAACATTTTGAAACATTTTTACTATTTAAAATAACTGTTTTCTATTTGAATATATTTTAAAATGTAATTTATTCCTGTGACTTCAAAGCTGAATTTTTAGTATCATTACTCCAGTCACATGATTTTTCAGAAATCATTATAATTTTCTGATTTGCTGTTCAAAAAAACATTTATTATTATTATTATGTTAAAAAAAAAAGCTGAGTATAATTTATTCAGGTTTCTTAGATGAATAGAAAGTTCAGAAGAACAGCATTTATCTGAAATAGAAATCTTTTAACATTATAAATGTCTTTATTATCACTTTTGATCAATTTAAAGCATCCTTGCTAAATAAAAGTATTAATTTCTAAAATTTCTTGTAACATTACAGTGTATAATGTTACAAAAGCTTTTTATTTTCAGATGAATGCTGATCTTTGAATCTTTGGATTATTCATCAAATAATCCTGAAACATGTACTCAACTGTTAAATATTGATAATAATAATAATAATAAATGTTTCTTGGACAGCAAATCAGCATATTAGAATGATTTCTGAAAGATCATGTGACACTGAAGGCTGGAGTAATGATGTTGAAAATTTAGTTTTAATCACAGGAATAAATTACATTTTAAAATATATTAAAATAGAACACAGTTATTTTTAATAGGATAAAATATTTAAACATTTTACTGTTTTTGCTGTATTTGGATCAAATAAATGCAGGCTTGGTGAGTAGAAGAGACTTCTTTTTAAAAAAAATGTTAAAAATCTTACTGTTCAAAAACTTTTGACTGGCAGTGTAAAACAGCAATAAACACCTCTTAATTGTTTATTAACTTCAATCGGTTATTAAAACTAACTTTAAAATAATAGAGATAAATTATGTGTATAATAATCTAAATGTAAAAACATTTAGGCCTATGTATTTATTTATTTAATTTACTTCTTAAAGACTTTCAAATGAGAGATTCTGTCATAAAATCTTTATTTCTGGAACCTGTATATTGGCAATAATATTATCAGTAACTAATACTGTACATCTGTCTGTCACCTACAATAATAATGATCAATAATATACTTTGTATTTCAAAATCTTATTTAAAACAGCTAAAACTACTACCAGAAAAGGATATAGTCTCAATATTTTTTAATACTTTTTTTCTACACTGAAACAGTTGTATACTGCCATTTTTGACTTAATGCAACTAAAATTGTATTAAATTAATATAACATTTTAAAAGATGCTCAAATCTATTTTATTTTATTATTTATTTATTTTTTGTCAGTTTATAAACACATTGCAAAGTAACTGACAAGCACTGCATGCGTTAATCATTTGTGGGATTTAATTAATGTAACATAGCCTATTTAAATCAGAAATATCTCAACTTACTGGTAAAAAGAAACATTAACAAGGAGCTTTATCTGGAAAGCCAGGGTTTGCTTACCTTATTTATGAGTATATGAGGTGACACGGGTAATTATTTGCATTTGTTATTTGCTCTAGTTAATATGGAGATTAAATTAGGTGCTGCTCTCTTTAACCCTGACATTGACAGCTGTGGTGTTTTAAAGTTGATCCCTCACTCACGTTCACAGAGGATTAAGAACTGAAAATGGCAAACGGGTTGAATGTGTATAATAATTGATATCTGGGATAAGCTATGGATAAATGAGCTGGGAAAAGGCTTATGAAAACCTCTGGATGAATGGTCAACACCTGCTGAATTGCTTTTTTCTTATTGGTGGTTATTTTGCTTCAGCTCTTTGCCAGATGCAACATTAATCCGAATCGAATTAGAATCACTTTTATTTGCCACATGTAGAAGAATGCTCAAATAAACCAGGAAGGTATATACAAAGAGCTATTTTAAATATTGCTGAATTAAAACAGCATTGTGGATGTTTTATAAGATGACAGCTTAATTTAACATGGTGTCAGTTCAAATGTTTAGAAACAAAAACATTTAGCTCTGATGTGGTGTTTGCTGAAGGCCCGTCACATATGCAAAAAAAAAACAAAAAAACATGCAAACTCATAATACAACAAAGCATAACCAAATGTGATATATGTGACTCGAGAAAGCATAAATACATCTCATGGTTTTCCTGCATACTGTAATTGACCATGATGAATGCCTTTAATTGTTTGGTGCAGATACCGTCATCATTCTATACATGTAGGCTGTGTGTCAGTTGGGGCAACTTTGTCTTAATTAAGTGTCTATGTGTGCATAGATTTCAGATGGGGGGATGGAGTGGATTTGGCTCTGATCATCTGGGCTAGTCATTTCTGAGGTAAAGTTGCTTCTTATGTGTCTGAAACATCTAACAAAAAGACAATTATTTTAGCCATTACAGTTATGCTTCTGTTTCTCCCTTGCAAATTATTCATACCCCCGGCAAATTCTGACTTAAAGTTACTTTTATTCAACCAGCAAGTTTTTTTTTTTTTGTTTTTTTTTTCAGTAATGACACAGGCGTCTCCCAAAAGATAATAAGATGATGTACAAGAGGCATCATTGAGGAAAAATATTTCTCAGCTTTTATTTACATTTGAACAAAAAGTGGCATCTCCAAAATTATTCATACCCTTTGCAAACTGTCATAGTCTATGGGAAAATCTAAAGTTCTACACCATTCCAAACGGTCCAAGCTGTTCTAAAGCATCCCAATTACCCTGATTCATTGGGAACAGCTGTTTTAATCAACTCAACAGGTGAAAAACAGAAGCTCTCTGCTGTTGGTTTATGGACAGTCATGGCTAAGACAAAGGAGCTCACTGATGACCTGCGGCTGCGCATTGAGGCTGCTCACAAGTCAGGAAAGGGCTATAAGACAATATCTAAATGTTTTGAAGTTCCAGTGTCTAAAAAATACAAGACGTTTCCGGACGTGGCGGAAGCCAAAAGTGACACCTGTGCTGGCCAAGAGGATAGTGAGAGAGGTTAAAAAGAATCCAAGGATCACCACCAAGGCCATCCTGATGAATCTGGGCTCTGCAAGGCCATCCTGATGAATCTGGGCTCTGCTGGTGGCAACATCTCAAGGCAGACAGTCTAACAGACACTGCACACTGCTGGCTTCCTCGGAAGCAGACCAAGGAAGACACCACTTCTTCAGATAAGGCACACAAAAGCCCGCTTGGGCTTTGCAAATGCTCATCTGGACAAAGAAGAAGACTTCTGGACTTCTGTTTTATGGTCAGATGAAACAAAAATTGAATTGTTTGGCCACAATGATGTAGCCTTCATTTGGCGTAAAAAAAAGGAGAAGCCTTCAACCCTAAGAACACCATCCCCACTGTCAAACATGGTGGTGGGAACCTAATGTTTTGGGGGTGTTAATCACTGTAAACGGCACCATGAAAAAGGAGCAATACATCAAAATTCTCTACAACAACATCAGGCAGTCTGCAGAGAAACTTGGCCTTGGGCACCAGTGGACATTTCAGCACGACAATGACCCAAAACACACAGCAAAAGTGGTGAAGAAATGGTTAGCAGACAAAAACATTAACGTTTTGCAGTGGCCCAGCCAGAGTCCTGACTTAAATCCCATTGAGAATCTGTGGAGGGAGTTAAAAATCAGGGTGATGGCAAGGAGACCCTCCAACCTGAAAGAGTTGGAGCTCATCGCTAAAGATGAATCGGCAAAAATACCAGTGGAGACATGCAAAAAGCTGGTCAGCAATTATAGGAAGAGTTTGATTGCAGTAATAGCCAATAAAGGCTTTTCTATTGATTATTGAGAAGGGTATGAATAATTTTGGACATGCCACTTTTTGTTCAAATGTAAATAAAAGATAAGTAATAATTTTTTTCCACAATGATGCCTCTTGTACATTGTCTTATTATCTTCTGGGAAACGTCTGTGTCATTTCTAAAAAAAAAAAAAAAAAAAAAAAAAAACCTTGCTGGTTGAATAAAAGTAACTTTAAGTCAGAATTTACCAGGGGTGTGAATAATTTCATGCTTGACTGTAGTTAATATAGTTACTTTATTTTAAGTATAAAAATTATAATAACGCTGGTCCTGAAAATTTAATTTAGAGTAGATAAATCGTTGAGATTAATATACTGAGAGAAGAGAAATGGAGGAAGCATCCAAATCTGAAATGAGTGTGCCATTGCTTACTACAGTACATGGTTATGGATAGAGCATCAAATCTACATATTGTGTGCTTTATGTCACAAAGTGCATAATCTGCCCACAGGTTTAAAGAATAACTCACCCAAAACTGAAAGTCCATGTAACAGTCAAAGGTCATCAAAAGAGTTTAATTATCAGCATTCTTCAGAATATCTTCTATTGTCTTCTGCAGAAGAAAGAAAGAAAGTCATACAAGTTTGGAAAGACACGACGGAGACTACATGATGACAGATTTTTAATTTTTTAGATGAACTATCCCTGCTGCTTAAAATTTCACAGGCACAAAAATGTAAAAAAAAAATTGATAATGAATAATTAATAATATTATTATATGTTAATAAACAATATAATTATATGTTAATAAATACGACTCTTTATTGTCTGTTGTGTTCAACTGATTATTAATACTAAATGAATACTTGAAATACTATAAGTACTAATTTAACAGAGATAAATTATGTGTAACAGTATAAATAAAAATGTAAGAATTTATTATTTTATTATTTAATATTATTATAATAATTTTATATGTCATGATGTCGTTTAAAATAGCTGAACTATAACCAACTACTGTAAATCTTAATCGTAATATTACAAATTACCACTAGATGGCGTAAAATACATGGTTATGGCCAAATAGACGTATTAAGTTTATACCATTATAATTCAAGGCAAAATGCTTTTTTGGTTTATAATAATAATAATAATAATAATAATAATAATAATAATAATAATAATAATAATAATAATAATAATAATAATTTTAAAAACAACAAAAATAATAAAATATAATTCATTAGTAATTCATAAATATCAATTACTAGTGCGTTGTAATTGAAATAATAATATATAATTCATTCTTAATTCTTACATATTAATTACTAGTGCGTTTTGTAATACTTAAATGAATATAAATATAAAGAAAGATGCAAAGAAATAACAATAAAAGATTATGCTAAACTATTAAGGTTTAAGGTGATCTTCTTTAATAATAATAATAATAATATTAATAATAATAAAATGCTTATAAACAACAATTATAAAATATCATTACTTATTGATTCAAAAATACAAATTACTAGTGTGTTTTGTAATATTTATAAATAAAGAAATAAAGAAATATTTTGACAAATACAAAGAAATAACAAAATATTATGCATAACTTATTAAGGTTTAAGGTTATTTTCATTAATAATAATAATAATAATAATAATAATAATAATATATAATATTCATAAATATCAATTACCAGTGTGTTTTGTAATATTTCTACAAATGTAAAGGAATAAAGAAATCTAAAGAAAAAATACAAAGAAATAACAATAAAAGATTATACAAAACTATTAACGTTTAAACTTAAGCTTCATTAACAAAAATAATAATAATTAAATGTTTATAAACAACAATAATAAATATCATGAATATCAATTACGTGTGTTTTGCAATATTTATGAATATAAAGGTATAAATAAATATAAAGAAATACAAATAAATAATAAAATATTATCCAAACTTATTAGGGTTTAAGGTTATCTTCATTAATAATAATAATAATAATAATAATAATAATAATAATAATAATAATAATAATAATACATTTATAAACAATAATACTTAAATATAATTACTTATTAATTTATAAATATAAATTAATAGTGTGTTTTGTAATATTTATGAATATAAAGGAATAAAGAAATTTAAAGAAAAATACCAAGAAATAACAATAAAAAATTATACAAAATTATTAACGTTTAGAGCTATCTTCATTAATAATCATCATAATAATAATAAAATATAAAATCAATTATTAATTCATAAATATCAATTACCAGTGTGTTTTGTAATATTTATACAAATGTAAAGGAATAAAGAAATAGAAAGAAAAAATACAAAGAAATAACAATAAAAGATTTTACAAAACTATTAAGGTTTAAAGTTATCTTCATTAATAAACAATAATAATAATAATAATGATAATAATAATAATAATAAATGTTTATCATCAGTAATAATACATTATCATTAATTATTAATTCATAAATATCAATTAATAGTGTGTTTTGTATTATTTATATGAATATGAATTAATAAAGAAAAAATCTAAAGCATAACAATAAAACGTTAGATAAAACTAATAAGGTTTAAGGTTATCTTCAATAATAATAATAATAATAATGATTTATTAATGATTTATTATAATTTATTGTAATTTATTATTATTGATGATAAACATTTATTATTAATAAATGTTTATCATCAATAATAATAAATTACAATAAATTATAATAAATCATTAATTATTAATTCATAAACATCAATTACTAGTGTGTTTTGTGATTTTATATGAATATGAATTAAGAAAAATTCCAAAGCATAACAATAAAACATTAACTAATAACAATAATATATATATTTTTAATATTTAATATAAAGGAATAAATAAATATAAATAAAAATACAAAGAAATAACAATAAAGCATTATTTAAAACTATTCAGTTTATAATTCATAATGTCAAACAACAACAAAAAAATGAATGTCACAATGAAAGTGTACAACTTACCACTAGATGGCGCAAAATGCATAGTAAAAGTTGGAAATAGCTTCCCAAAATACATGTCGGGAAGCTATACCCAACAATGAATTGAATAGTATTCAGCAGTGTTTATACTCAATGCATGTGCTGCAGTACAGTTTAATGAGTCTGATCATATTGTGTTTCAATCAGTCACTCAAACATTGAGAATGACAGCATTCAATTCATTTGTAAATCATACTAAATTATATGGATCTTCAGTGTGCCTTTATGAGTAACTCAAGAAGTGTGGAGAGCAAAAATGTAAAAACTGCAAAAATCTAAAAACACTGTTGAATGTTAACCCCATTAAGAGCACATGTACTGTATGACAGTATAATAAGAGAATCCCTCCTTGACACACAGTATGACGCATCTCTGATCTTGCTGATTAGTCATGAGTCATGAATTGTGGCCAGCTTGCTCACATTGCAACAGAAGAAATCAATTGCTATTATTACCCCTGTTGCCCCAGAGACTGGTTTTACTGGTTTTCCCTAATGAATGTACAAAGCTAATATTGCATTTATGCTTTATGGTAATACTCTTACAACAAGTTTACTTGAACAGCAAATTCATTGGAACGGTAATGCATGATTCCATATTCCTCCTCTAAATCAGGAGCTGCTGGGATGCTATATTGCATTTCATGCTTTAGTCTAATATCTAAACCCCTGTACTGAGCATATTGGTGTAACCTATTATAAACGCAATAGCAGATTATCATGTATGATAGAGAAACACATGGTCTTACACAGGAAGCCCAATTGTTACCACAGGAAGTTTCTAGCTTCTAGCTCCTTGGGAGCAGGGAAGTCAGAAAGCCAATGGTGGTTACAGAGGTTTCAAACAGGAGATGACTCCCCAGGGTATAACCAAATTCAAACCAAAGATAGAACAAAAGCAGACTGAACAGATTTATGAACAGCCTATAGCTATAAACTAAAATACCATTCATGAAATAAAATATTGTTCATTAATAAAGAGAAAACATGATGAAATCTGAGAAAATATGACGAGATGAATGCATCAAGCTCAGTCTTTACAATGAGTGTATTATTCTTTGCTCTTATTTCATCATGTAGCTGTCAAAACTAAATCTTGGCTTGATTAAAGAGAAAAACGTTTTTTACAGTATATTTAAAATATATTGTATTTTACTATTATTTATTTAATTAACTTGTGAAGACGTTGCAAAAACAAATTCAGGAATCAAGTTTGAATCTTCAAAGAAATAGAATATAAATAATAATAATAATTTAAAAATATATTATTATTAAGCACTACTTATGTTTTACATAAATCCCTGTATAAATGTCATAAATAGACAATATAGCATATAAAAAAATTATTCCTACATTTTTGACAGGTTGAAGCTTACAGAAAACACCGACCCCACCTAGAATCAGTTTTGTGTAAAATATAATTCCACAAAGGCAGAGGAAATACTCTCTGATGTGTTTCTGTAATTGTCAAACATCAAGCGCTGATGTAATCTGATACTTGGCTCTAGTAAATATACAAGAATGATTTAAACTCTATATTTGGCAGTGTGCATGGACACTCATGGGAAAATGCTTGCATAGAGTTTCTGATCACATGACTGGAAGTGTAGGATTTGACTCCAGCTGGGAGAGCAGAGGAGAGGAGCGTGTTCAATAATACACGCATTCAAAACAGTCGCATTTCCACGTCCCGGTGCGTGGATCTGCCACGGAAAACTATTGCATTGCTTTCTTGAAACTTTTAAAGCTTTTACACATTGCTTTTTATATATCATAGAAGGATATTTCGGCAGCGTCATGGGAATTGGGAAGTTTACCGGCTGCGCTATGGAATAGCCCAAGTCGAGGATCCGATGTGTTTTCTTCAGAATCAGGAAGAAATACGAGCTAACTTGGAGAGAAGTGGAGGGGTTTAACTTCTTACTGACATTCCTCCTTTTTGCTCCCTTGAGTTTGATTCAAAGTTATTAAGAGGCAAGATGGCGGCCGATCCCGTGCAGGTGAGAGAATTATTTTATCTTTTATTTACTAACCGTTCGCTTCAAAACTATCAACTCAATTTGATCGCGGTACGTTTGTTTTCATCTGATTACTACTTTAAATTTTCAACACTCTCTTGAGCATTATATAGTGACTTTTAACTGTGTCTGAAAGGGTTAAATGTGGCCTAGAAATATTGACACAGACCAACTGTTGCTTCAATCCCAACCCATAGTTAAACTATGCAGTTTTACTGCAAACGAAGTATATTATATATTTAACAATATTTACAGAACTAACTCACAACAGCGGTTACCTAATGTTTGTACCTCTTTGTGTTTATTCGCATAATGTAGCTTAATGTTAGTTTATTGTTTCTACAGCGGTGTATTTACACGTTTACTATTTGAAAACACATTTATTTCCTTTTTGTAAACTGCTTGGAATGTACTAATGTCCTTTCGTTTTCTCAAAAACCATGAGAGCTGTTTTCATGAAGGAAATAATAAATGAATAAAAACGTATGGCTAAACTAAACAGGAGTGTGTAAGTGCTCACGAAATAAATGTAAAAACTGTGAAGCAGAAACTCTCTTTTGTGCTTGTGTCGTGAGGGGAAAATCTGGAGTAAAATCTATTATTAGTAACATATCCTGAACGATTCCACCCTGGCAACTCCCTGAAACACTGCTGAATATTGTATGAGGCAATGTCAGTGTTTGTTTGTCTGCTTTTTATGAAACAAGTTTTTGAAAAACATCAGTTTAAAATTACATTAGCTACGATTTATATTAAGAAAACGTGGACTTTTACAAACAACTGATGTCAACACCAGCACTGAACAATATTCAAGTTGTTGACTTGATTCGGAATTAATATAGAGAAGTAAACTGGCTTTTTGCAAATTAAAGATCATGTAAATGGATATTTTGACTTACGTAAGGGTTTTAATTTGATGATAGTCACATCATTGGTAATGCAAACCAAAGTTTGTGTCTCATTTTGATCGGTTTATTTCCTAAAAGGAAATAACATGTTATATTGTGCTATTTTGGCTTTTTTAACTGGTTAAACCCTTTATGTTTATTCATAACGTAGGCGTGCTGACACAGCTGTCATTATAAAGATACAAAATATGATTCAAGTGAAAACAATACAAAGTAGTATGTTTCTTTGATGAGTAAACAATTAGTGTAGAAAGTAAATGGTTGTGAATCAGGCCTTTGTGAATAGGAACTCTTGTCATTTTGTTGCTTTGAGAGGGAGTAGTTTGATTGCAGTGTTTGGGTTGTGTCTCCTCCCCATCTAATTGCAGTGAGGCACAACTGAAACCCAACAAGTTAACTGATACTTTTTAGTTTGAATGTTCAGAGGGTATCTTCTGGTCCTTATCTGCAGCCAAATCACCTGTAGGAGAGAGAAGCATTAGTTCATAAATGCCACAGTCTTTTGGAAGGAAGTTATTTGTGTAGCTAATGAAGAGGATGTAAAGAGAAGCCAATTTTATTTTCTTTAAAATCTAGTCATTCTCAAACACACTGGCATAAGCAGTCCACAAAATATCTGTTTGTTTGCTGAAGTTAAGGGTATGTTTCTTTGAAAAGGAATTCCACTGCAAGTTTCGGTTTTCTTCCTGTCTTGCTACTCTGAATGGTGCTTTGTTTGTTCTTTCTTTCTTTGTTTTGTAATTTATTTAACTGTAATATGTTTAAAAATGTATATATTCTTAATTCTTTAAAACAAATTATAAAGTTGAGAAAACAAGCTGTGCACTCATTGTCACGAGTCGACAATGGTATACAAAAAATGTGTTATGTTAAATATGTCAGATGCATGTCTTTCACAGAACAAATTGATGAATAAACCACTGATGTCTCATTAACTATTTTAATTATATCCTTGCTACCTTTCTGGGCCTTAAACATTTTTCTCTATGAGAAAGCTCTCGGGTTTTAGCAAAAATATCTTAATTTGTGTTCCGAAAAGGTCTTGCAGGTTTGGAAGAACATGTGGGTGAGTAATAATTTTTGGGTGAACTGTCTCTTTAAATATAGCTGTAGGTAGCAGTTTGCAGAATGCATATGGACTTCTATGTTGATAAATAATCAGTCAAAAGTGACAGGAAGTGTAATGTTGCATCTCAATATTGATATAGATTGCAGATTGATTACAAAGACATTTCTAAAATCAAGCACCAGTATATAATAACCATCATTAGTGTTTTTGTCTAATTCCATGGCTAAAAGTAAAAATCAGTTTTTTCCTAAAATGTCAAATACTGAAAAACATTTCATGGCTTATGGGTCAATCAGGAGGCAAATTGTTCCTCACGGGGAGTGAAAATTAATAAATGAATTTTTTGAACTATTTAATATTTATAGATGTTTTAACTGATTAAATTTATTGCTACTGAAATTTAAAGTTTTAATACTGGTTGTTACGCAAGCGTACATCCCATCCATCGGTTAGCCACAGACCTGTCAAGAACCTTCCTGTAAAACAGGAAAGAGCAGCTTGACCTACATGTAGAATGACAAATCAGGTTTTAACGTCATTATTATTAGTTTGTTTTAAATGTGGCATTAAGGTGGAAAATCTGTCTTTGTTAATTTTCATTTTTACGTGGCAAGTCATCAGACATATATTCCCTTTTAATTTAGTTCTATTAAGAACCCTGTGCAAGATGTTTCCTGAGTAATCAGTAACAGAGCAAAAGGTCTATTGGCTTATGTGTTTGCTGTGAGTGCGAGTTAACTGCAGTGGTGCTAAAGGTAATGGAACAGATAAAGTAGTGGGTTAGAGGAAAGTCTTTTCACTGCCTTGGGTCCTGGGGGTCATGGTTAAACCATAATAGGATGAGCTCTGAGATAAAACTCAAAGGATAGTACTCAACCCCTCATTGGCTCTGAGTCTGAGCTCATTCATGAGACTTTTCAGTGGGTGGAGTCTCAGAGAACTGACCACAGTCACTGATGTCATGGAGGCCCAGCATGGAGGGCTTCACATGTTGGGGCTCCCCTCCCTACTCCTTTTTAACTCCCAAAAGTAAACGGGGCAATGACGTGATGCTAGTTTTATGTGTCTATATGGTTTAATTAAATTTAAAATGGATAAAAATGTAAAATAAATGTGCAAAATAATTGCATACATTCTCTTTTTTATGGACCAAGTCTAAATGTTCTGGTTTTAATTCATTTTGAGATAATATTTGGGGGATGACTGCAAAAATGTCAATGTGGTGTAACCGTAAAATCTTGTTTAAAAAAGGTGAAAATCCAGATCAGCTAGTTTGGCATAATCTTACCTTAGTACTATTTAATACTAAATAAAAGTAAATGGAACACCATTGTTCTGAATATTGTAACTAATTTGGGGAATTATGTGAGTCAAGTCAAATTCCTTAAGTGTCAAGGTGGTGTAACCATATAAACGCATGGATGATAGAACTTAGAAATACTTAGCTCAAAGTGCTTCACAAATTATAAGAGGCATTAAAAAAACAATACAGCAATACAGTTTCAGTAGTTTTCTCATACAGAGAAGCTCAGAATGTCAAGGGGAAAGAGTGAATCTGCAGTATGAGTTTCAGTCTTTCTCTCTCTGTTTGCTTCGCTATTGTCCAGTAGTGTGCTTCATTGATGCAACTCTGACCACACTGAGGAACACCAGTTTCAGAGATTCCTCTTATTTAGAAATTTTTTGTATGCATCCCGACAGGTTGAAATTAAATGTGCTGTTTAAAAAGTTACCAGTCTGTCGTGTTTGAAAGTGACATACACTAAACCAGTGCTTCTCAACCACTGGGAAATTATCAAAAATTTCTACTATCTCTATTATGTTTCATTGTTAAATTTATTTTAAGTTAGTGCTGTTGGTCATCGTTATGTCTGTTTTTAGGTTTTATAAATATTTAACCAATGAAAGCATTTATAAGAGATTGTGACTAAACCTCTTAACCATTGGATGCTGAAATTGTCAATCAAACCTCATAACTTCACCCACCTCCAATCAGAATAAAGTGCCGCAATGCGCAGTTCGAAGACAGTCTTCTACTTCTTCGCAATGCAGGGTAAATAAAGAACTGATGTTTGAATGAGTGCAGCGTTTTCTCAAGAAACTGTCTATAAAGACTAATGTTTTTGTGTGTTTGAAGAGCGGAGAAGAGTCTTAAGGCCCTGATATACTTCAAATAAAATCGAAGAATGAGCTGATACGGTGTCATTTTAAACAAAGTCAGGCTGAAATGAAGTTTGTTTCAGCAGTTTGAAAAAGCTCACCAAAGCAAACTTTCTGGAGGAGTTTGTTTTGGCTCCTAAACACCTTTGAGCTACCATTGGTCTGTTGTGATTACTCAATCGGTGGGTGTGTTCTGGAACTCCACCTTCTTTGACGGGATATTTTTTTTTCCGTTTTATTACTCATTCCACGTAGTTCAGACAGGAGAACTGCATCCAAAACAACAACAGTTACTAGCAATATGAATACATTGGAGTGTTGAATAGCTGAGCTGGTAAAAATATATCTCCACCTGTATGATCGCTCTTGGAGAGACTTGAAAGATTCTAAGAATGCATTTAAATCCTAGAAAGAAAATGCAATGAAGCATGAGTTATGCAGAGACATGGAGAAACAGCCGATGCAATTTTTCCAAAGCAATAAAAAGAATGAATGGAAAGAGTGGAGATAGACGGCGAGTAGTAAATATATGTTTCAAAGAAATGTTGCACCATACTGCTGCTGCTGTAAATGAAATGCCAAAAGAACATACAATAATAAACATTCTTTTTATCGAAATTAAATTATGACACCACATAAAATAAAAAGGTGCAATTATTTACCCAGTGTTATAAAATAAAGTAAAAAAAAAAAAAAAATCTATGAGCCATTTACACATCCCATAAAGGACTGATTATAGAAATGGGATAGTTATTTTGTATTGCTCTGAACTGTTGCTAATCATTATTCTTTTGTTTATAATATTCTGACCATTGGATGATTGTGACTTAGATACACCATCATTGAATGTTGAAGAAAAAAGTTTGGGAAACACTGCTCTAAACCCTACTCTAAGCCTAACCAATAGCTTGAACAAAAGTAAACATGATATAAAGTTATTTCAGCTTGCTTCTGCAAGGCTTTACACTCTTTTGTCGAGCGTTGTGACTCTGTTTCACAGAAATGCAATGCTGTACAAGGTGGTAGTGGTGCAACGGATCACAAAACTCACGGTTCGGATCATATCACGGATTTGGAGTCACGGATCGGATCATTTTTTCGGATCAGCAAAAAACAAACAAAACAAAAAAAAGTTAGTTTTTTTAATAATTACTGAATGCTAACTTTAAGTACTTCTAATCCACAGCAAAAACTACTAGCTGAACTAATAAAGTCAATTACAAAAATGAAAAGTGTAGATGAATACAAAATAAAGTTACTAATAAAATCAATAACACTAGTATTCAGGTGCAGAAATTTAATATTTAATTGTAAAATAACTAGTGCTTCTCACTGCAGGTATTTATAGGACGCTGTCTCTTTAAGGCCTAATGCACGTCTCTGATACTGGCACGCATCTTTCTCAGCTGTTTCGGTTCACTGAAGACATAACCGACTGTGTTTACCAGAATACCAAAACAGGTATTAAACATAACTTTGTATGTATGTTAAAGGTTGTATCAGCGATTTCTAGCCTGAAACATAAAGCGTCAAATTCAGCTGACCTTTCATCACGATCCGCTCGCTGCCTGCCCCATAAATTGTCTGTGAAAAAAACGCATCTCTCTGGTCAGCCTAGGGTCCGAGATATGCCAAAAAAACAATCGGCACTACCAACCTTTCCACAGCAAAACAAACAGTGTTCCAACCAATCAGCGTCAGGGGTTTGGTGTTGTGGACTTTCGCTCCGCCTCCCTCACATCCCTGCACCAGTAGGAAAGTCCACAACACCAAACCCCTGACGCTGATTGGTTGGACCACTGTTTGTTTATCTGTGGAATAGTTGATAGTGCCGATTGTTTTTTTGGCATATCTCGGACCCTAGGCTGACCAGAGAGATGCGTTTTTTTCACAGACAATTTATGGGGCAGGCAGCGAGCGGATCGTGAAGAAAGGTCAGCTGAAATTGACACTTTATGTTTTAGGCTAGATAGAAATCGCTGATACAACCTTTAAGAGAAGTTTTAAAGAGGAATCAACCTGTGAATCACGCAGTCTGAATAGCGCATCTCTCTCTGTGCGCGTGCTCGCTTCAGGTATGTGCGGCAGCGGTAAAAAAAAGAAAAAAAAAAAGAAGAAAGAAAGAAACAGCGCGCGTGTTCTCTTTTGCTGCAGCAGTTTAAGTAGTTTGAATGGGTAAATTGACAAGACAAAACATGCAAATCATACCCTTTTACTCTATGATGGTTCAATTTAACAGTTAATCCGCGAACCACATGCGTACCGAACCGTGGGGTCCGGTCCGTACGGATCACGGATCATCTGCGATCCGTTGCACCCCTACAAGGTGGGCTACTGAGCAAGTTTGCTACATCAAATAAGCTATACATAAGGATATGGTTTAGGGCTGGGACAATAAATCAATGCATCATGAGTCGTGGTTCGATTCTGAGATTTTCAGAATACATCGCGATTTTCGTATCAAACGATTCAGAGCTTAGTTTTTAACAGCAGATGGCGCTCTAATATAGTTTTTAACCACACTCAAATGCACACGAAGATGCGTTCAGCTGAGTCTTAGAATACTTTTATGATGCAATATTAATGTAAACACCCTTCGCTTCAAACTTTTCGAACTTTATTAATATTAATTTTAGTGTGTGTGTAAGGAACTGGAATTGTAAGGTACGGCTGTTTCTAAAGCATACTGTGCCATTTGCTGGTAAAAACTAAGCTCAGAATTTATTCGAGAGAAAAATGTGATGCATTCAGAAAGTCTCATAATCATTGCTCGATTTGTGATGCATCGACTTATTTTCCCAGCCCTAGTGTCTGTAGGAATTGGAAGCAAGCAGAGTACGGATGTTTCTAAAGCATGCAGTTAAAAACTAATCTCAGAATAGATTCAAGAGAGAATCACAATGCATTCAGAAAATCTCAGAATCAATGCAGATTTATTGTTCCAGCCCTAATAAAAAGGCATTTTGATAGTTAGAAAATACCATATCGACTTGCTTCTGGAAGACTTTGCGCTATAATGTCGAGTGTTGTGACTCTGTTTCACTGAAATGCAAAGCTTTACAGGTGAGCTACTGAGCAAGTTTACGACATCAAAAAAGCTATAAGGATCTGCTTCTGTGACACAATGTTAAAATATATTTGTTTACTGATCATTCACAACTGTAGAAGTCTTTTGAGGTCATAACATAGTATTGTGCAAGAAATCACACTAAAAAGGATTTATAATCTATAATCTAGCCCTGTAATCACAGAAGTGTTAAAAAGGAATTAAAGTTGTTGGTCTTTTAGTTCCTCTAGTGTTCATTTCAGCAGGAAACTGCAGTGAAGTCTAGACGTACGTTTTCAAAGTTTTACAATGTGATTGGGTTGGAACTATCGCTTTAACTTTATCAATGACCGTAAATTAATATCAAAATGTCTCACTTGTCTGATATCTTGTACAGGTAAATGATCTGAAGGTCTTTTACACCTCAGTGTGCCACACGCCATTTGTCAACCTGTTGTCCGCATTGTGGGAGTTAGTTTGTTATGCAATGTGGCCGCTGTGTTCCCTGTGAGTGGATTTGTTCCACAGCCAGGTCCTTCTCACAGGGTGGGGCATTTATTATGGGAGAAAAACCCAAGCAAGAGTCTTGGCCAATGTCTTTTTGTTTCTTCCTTTCGTCTTATGTACAGTTGTATATGTTCACCCCCCCACCCTGTCACTGACTCATGTTCTCGGCATTTTCTTACTTCAGCGTCAATTCCTGGCTTTTCTGTTAGCTGCAGCATTACTTTCCATGTTCAGCCAGCCAAAGCTTTTACAGGACTCTCCACAGACGGCACACAGAAGTTTCCCTGTCTCTCACTGCTATATATCAGAAAGCTGAGGAGGTGAGGTTGTTCTCCAACCACACTAGGTTCCTAAAACCAGTTTACATCTTCCATTCCCTCTTTGTGACCCTTAAGGTGCAGTGACAGGCGAAAGATTTCCCCAGGCAAATTTTCCAGCGGGTTCAAGTTGTTCAAGTTCACAAATTTGCAACGTTGACCAACAGGTGGATCTTTTTTGTCTTTGAAATCTAAATTTTGCTAGTGTGACAGGACCTTTATGCTGATGTATGGAGCCCTGACGCCTGGAGGTTTTTAAATAGCACAGCAACTCAATGCGGGATTGTTGGTGTCTCCTGCTATTTTCTAGCATGTGGCCAGATTTAAATTAGTAATAATTTGATGTGTGGTTCTAATTGGTTGAATCTAAGGAAGGTTCTATTCTAAATCTATTGAAGATTAAGGCAGCTAGAATTGCAGCATGCTTGATGTCTTTGACCCTCGGTATTTTAAGACCACCACGACCTTAGTCTGAGTCGCCGTCATTCAGCAATAGATTAACAAAGGCTTATCCGACATCAGGCTTACCTTGAATGGAACTCTTCCCTGCCCAAACTAGCTTAAAAGATGGACTGATTTCCACATTTTCACAGTCTCCCCTTGTTAGAAGTTCTTTGTGCTGCTTTATAGTTTTACGTTGAGTGTGGGAATGTATATTTTGAGAGAGTTCTGGGTCCCTAAGATTGCTTGAAGGGTTTTGTGCTATTAAGAGAGAACAATGTTGGGGTCTGTGTGCACAGCTGGAATCGTCCATTTCATGGTAAGAACCAGTTCTGTATTGTTTGGTACATAGTCATTATATTATACACACTTTTTTTTTTGTTTTGTTATGTGTTTATTAGAGGTTGGCTTTGAGTACCTCATAATTGGTTCTGTATTGATTCAAAGAGTCACAGTTCACAAAGAATCATACTTTTTTTACAGCTACAATATGTTGGGGTGCATATCGTCACCGATAGTCTTTCTAAAATAACAAGTATTTGAATGCGATTAATCGCGATTAATCGTTTTGCAGCCCTAATAATAACCCAGAATCAGACTTTTGTTATTGGTGGTGCTGTTGATTTATCCAAATCATTTGAGGAGCTGATCGATTAATAACGACTTCAAGTTTTTCCCATTTTTGCGTAAAGGCTTGTCTTGACAAGTCTTTATTAAACTTCACAGACTTCATTGAATGAGTACAATAAAACAGGGACCAGTTATTCTGACTAAAATACATGTTTTGTTACATTAAATATGCAGTTTGTTAACATTAAATGTAGGTTTAAAGGTGTAACACAAATAATATTAACAGCAGACAACTCTTATGACAGCAGAAACTCTAAAGGAATTGCTGTAATTGAATATGAATGTATTATTTTTATATTTTAACCATATATTTTTTGCGCGTAGCATATAGCATACGTGAATACAGTCAAACCAACAATTATTCAGACACCAGATATAATTTTTGATATTTTTTGCTAGTGGTTGCAGGACATTATAGTTAATTTATGTAAGGGAGGATAGCAAAATAAAGTAAACTGTGACACATTATCCCCAAAAATTCTTCATACAGTGGGCCACCAGATAAATTTGGGTCTAAAATTTAGACACTTTGACCATACCATGTGTTGCTTAAGTGTTTTTTTTTTTTCTTTAATTACTAATGCTAACATTTTTACACCACAGACTGAACAAAATTAAGCATTGTTTGGTAATTGGTCAACAAAGTATTGATAGTTTTGTAAATATTGTCATACTAATAGTTGTCTGAATATTTTTTGTTTGATTTTAATCCATTACGTTATCTTACATTATCAAGATGGATTTGTTCTGACACAAATTAATTGAGTTTTTGTCATATTTTATTTTAACTATAACAAAGAAATTGATAAAGTGTGATGTTGAAGGTGTCTGAATAAATTTTGGTTTGACTGTACATCGCTGTATTTGAATTCATAGGATATTTTATTGGAGGGAAATATTGGGCACAAAGTAATAACTTAAAAAACACTGAGAATGAAATTAGCCTTTTTCAAACTCTGATTATTCAGTCAATAAAAGTAATTGACATTTTGATCAATTGTCTATAAAAAAAGATTGAAAAATTGTGATGCATTTGTTAGATGTGAAACTGAAACTGATTTCTTCCGTATGTAGACTATAGCTTTACGATTTATGGACTGTTGCACTTTAAAGCTTGTGGTGACCTTCCTAATGTTTATTCTTCCTTTTTTTGAGGAAGCCTCTAGTTTTAAATCACACCACTTGTTTTGTATTTTTTTTTTTTTTTTTTTTTTTTTTTCCTCGCTCTGTGTGGTCACATCTAGTTGATTTGAAGCAGTTGGGCTCCTCAGTCAGTGATCTGTGTGTGCTGACCCCACCCTGCTGATAACACACGCTCTGAATGCCAAACCCCATGTTTGCTGTATGTCTATAAATCTTTCTCAGGAGGGGTCTTCTCATTTACCACGCAGGCATGTTTGTGTGAACTTTGAGAACTACAGGCCATGCTGCAGCAAGGAGGCTGTGCACTGAACTGACCTGAGGTGGAAAATGATTCTCAGTTGAACTTTTAATGTTTTAACCTTACAAAAATGGAAACTTGCATCATCTTCTACTGTATACTAAGAGGTTGATTGTGTTAGAAGATGGATGAGGACAAACTGTTCTAAAGGCTGTAAATATCTTATTAATGGTGAATTAGTGCAGATGTGCCTTTAAGGGATAGTTCTCCTAAAATTGATAATTTGTTATCATTTACTTACCCTCAAGTTGATGAGTTTCTTTCTTTTGTTGAAAATAAAAGAAGATATTTTGAATAATGTTGGTAACCAAACAGTTGCTGGTTGCTGTTGACTTCCGTAGTGTAGAAAAAAAAAAAACATTCTTTAAAATATTGTCTTTCATGTTCAGGGGTAGAAAGTAATGCATACAGGTTTGGAACAACACAAGGGTGAGTAAATAATGACAGAATTTTCATTTTTGTGTGAACTGATTCATTAATGTAATTCTGTAACATACAGCCTTTTTATGTGTACATGAGATTTAATATAGAAGCATTGCTTAACATTTGTATGACCACTCTGGATTTTGTCTGGGTAAACAACATGCTTATTTTTGATGGCTGATGGGTGGAATAATTTCATTTTAAAGGGATACTTCACCCAAAAATGAAAGTTCTGTGAATAATTACTCATGCTCATGTCGTTCTAGATCCATAAGATTTTTGTTCGTCTTCGGAACACAAATGAAGATATTTTTATGAAATCTTTGTGCGCAAAGAATACAAAAATAACAACTTTATTTATATAATAGCTCTTTATACAATACAGATTGTTTCAAAGCAGCTTTACAAACAGGACAATAACCGTATTCATGTTGCAAAATTCATCCATTTTGAAACATTTTATTTTTAGCTGTAAAACCGTGTTCTGAAGACAGTAGTGATGTTATTTAGCTCAATTCAGATTCATTGTTGATTCAGTTCATTTCAGTAATCATGTCACTATTAATATGGCTACGTTTATCGATTAGGAAACAACTTCAAATACAACTTAACAGAAGACATTGCTTTCATTATCCAGCTCTGTTCACTTGAGATGTCAGTATACAGTGAGACTGACAATGTTTTTTGAATATTAGTTGTCTTTTAAGCCCCAACTGTGCAAGCCAAAGGCAGATAATTTCAAAAATATTTTACAAAAAAAGTCATGTGGTGCATTCAGGATGAATAAAAAATCATGAAAATTATCATAGAGGACTCTAGCAAGCCTTCATGACTGTTTGTCAGTGTCAGTAAGTCTGTTAAAGGATTGGTTCATTTCCAGAATAAAGATTTCCTGATAATTTACTCACCCCATATCATCCAAGATGTTCCTGTCTTTCTTTCTTCAGTCAAAAAGAAATTAATGTACTTGAGGAGAACATTCCAGGTCTTCAATGGGTTGAAGGTCCAAATTGTACTTTCAGTGCAACTTCAAAGTGCTCCTCCCGATCTCAGACAAAGAGTAGGAGTCTTATCTAGCGAAACAATTCATAACGTTCACAAAAAAAAAAATGCTTTTTAACCACAAATGCTTGTCTTGCACTACCTCGTCTTTACACATTATGTAGTCATGTTGGAAAGTTCACACATTAAGTAGGTGGAAGTACTGACCCAGTGTTTATAAAGCGGACGTGCAAAGAAAGTCAAACGCCCTTTTAAAAAAGTAAAACAACTATGTTGGACAATTTTGAAGTTGGAGGAGAAAATCTGTAGTTTTTCGCCCTACCCTACCTTTTTGAACCTGAGTACACAGACGAAGAACTAACCACACGTGACCTTTTCAACGTGATCATGTTATGCGTGAAGTCATGGGCATTTGTGGTTAAAAAGTATATACTACTTTTTGTTTTGTTTTTTTCAAAATGGCCGATCGTTTCACTAGACAAGACTCCTATTCCTCGGCTGGGAAGCAGCATTGAAACTGCAATTTGGACCTTCAACCCGTTGATTCTCATTAAAGTCCACTATATGGAGAAAAATCCTGGAATGTTTTCCTCAGAAACCTTAATTTATTTTCGACTGAGTAAAGGAAGAACATCTTTGATGACATGAGGGGGGGGGGTGAGTAAATTATATAATTAAAATAATAAATACTTGTTGGTCGATGCCATAACCTTGTGGGCAGACATGTGGCACAATTGCGCTTCAAGAAACATCTGAAATTAAGTCCTGCCTTATGACACTTTCATGATCCCATTCCCCTTACTTTTCTCCAAAAAAATTGAAAATTGAAAATTTTAACTAGATTTTCTTTTCTTTTTTTCTTTATCGTGTACACTCTCAGACCCTTGTGCTTGTCTGAAGGTGTTGCATTGTTCTTGCGAGATCTCCGGGCCTCCTCAAGCTGATTAGCTGGTGCTTTATTCCATTGCATAACCGCCTGAACCGGATCATACGCACCACCGTGTATGTGAAAGTGAATTGCCATCAGTCTGCAGCATAGAAGGATATTACTCACACAATGGAGACCACTTATTCTGAGAACATGCCATTACGTTGCATCCTGAGAATGATGATGCATTCCAGGATGCATTCCATGTCTCTGAATGCCTCGGATAATTGTAAACATTTTTGTTATCTCTTTCTCTCTCCTGCTCCTCAGAGTGACACTCGGGGTCAGATGGTTTCAGAACGTCTTGGTCTTGGCCAAAATCTGGACCTCTCAGACACCATGGTCCAACAAAAGCTGGATGAGATCAAGGACCAGATCAAACGAGAGATCCGCAAAGAGCTGAAGATCAAAGAAGGAGCTGAGAACCTGAGGAAAGTGACCACAGATAAGAAGAGTCTGGCTTATGTGGACAACATGCTTAAAAAGTCCAACAAGAAGGTGGAAGAACTGCACCAGGAGCTTCAGGAACTGAACGCACACATAGTGGTGAAGGACCCAGAGGAGGTTGTAGGTAGGTACTTCACTCCTGCATCCATGTCTCTTTAGCTTGCATAGTGTAGCTTTTGTTTTTATTCACTGAACTGTACCATATAAAAATACCATGTTTTTTATTTATTTATTTTTAGGTCATAGTAGTAGGATTGAGCGCTATAGCTTAAAAGTTGATCGTTTTTCAGCCATTTAAGAAACGCAATGCCAAATTCAATAAATCGTTGAACATATCAATCTCAAGCCTGACAAGGTGCCATGGTAGTAAAATGATTTCATGGCAATACCTTGATTTGGACTGTAATAAAACCATAGTGTTCTTTGAACTGTGTTGCGGTACCATTGTAAATAACATGGTACGTAAATATTGTTATCATCAGTATAATAGTATGCGTTCAAGTACCATGCTATTACCATCTTATGCAGTTGCTGTACCTTGGTACAACCACAGCACTTTTTTTTGTTCTACTGTGGTTGTACAATCAAGGACTTTGTGTCCAAAACAACAGTTATCCATGGATATTACACTACCCTGTAATATACTGTTGAAAAAAAAGAAACACCACAACAAAGAACAATGATAATGATTTGCCAGGGGTTTAAGAGATTATCCAAAATAGGAGGTTTTGCATTTGAGCTTTTGGTTATACAAGAGGCTTGCTGTTTAATTTTGATATTGTTGCTTATTGGAACTATGAGGCAGTTGCAGAGGGAAGAACACTGCTCATTTATGCGGCTATTTTGATTTCCATGTGAACTTTGATCAGTAATATTACAATAGTATAATGTGACTCAGAACCTTTCAAGTTAATCATAAATTAATGCAAAGAAACAGTACGACATAAATGGATGAAGGTCTTTGCATGCATTTGTGTGTAAATGTTGTATTATGTTGATACCCATTGTGGGTTATGACATACAGTGTGACTTTGTGGATATTTGAACATGTTTGCAGACTCATGATTACAATTTTGAAATGGTTCTTAGACCAGTTCACACTCAATGTCCGTTGAGTGACACTGTAACTCTAATGCTCTGTGATGTTTTTAAAAAATGTACCATCTGGACTACACCTAAACCTACCGATAGTATAAACAACGTGAAATTGCAAACATGCCGTTTTAGCTTGTTTTTTTGATTTCTCATCTTTTCAGCTCTTTCATGGTGTGTCATGTTTTTCACGAAGCAAACCGAGCAAGCTAATGTCATCCGGAAAGCAAAACATATGAAGCTGTAATCATAACTGTGTACAAAAATTATTACAAGTGCTCGCTGTTTTACCTCCTCTAGTGGAAACCGCAGTGATATGTAGTTATTGGTCTTGGTGTGAATGGATCGAGCCTTATTTTTCTTGATTCCGTTTAGGATTGTTTTCAAGGTGTGTTTATAGCATGGTGGATTTAGATGCATATTTTATTGGGCAGGCAAACGCAACCTACCCATCTTCAAGAAGGGGAGGGTGATAAAGGGGATTAGATGAGAATTAGGACAGGAAGCGTGTCTTTCCTGGCACTTAGTAGCGGGGAAACCCATGGCAAATGTGAGACTTTTCCTGGTTAGTTCCACAAATGCTTCATTAAATATCACTATACAGTATGTTTATAAAAGCAACAGTTTTATTTAATTTAATTTTATTTTTGTTATCCATTTTCAGCTTTTCAGATATATAGAAACCAGTAAGATTAAAATAAGTTGCATGTTGATTAAATGCATAGAATGTCTCTTGACAAGTTCATGTGCTTAGGAAGTTTTAGGCTTACAGATAGGGGTCACTCTTCTAGATAAGGTTAGAGGAATACCCTCTCAGTATGATTAGCTGAGAAATTCTCATTTACATTTCTTGATTTTTGTGTTTTGAATTTGCAGTAATAGTCAGAACTAATATCAGGTAAAGATTGAATATCGTTGCAAACGTAAACAGCAAAAAATGCATGTGATTTTTATTTTTTTAAAGGATTAATTCAAAGAAATTAAGGTTTTTAAGGAAAGTATTCCAGGATTTTTCTCCATATAGTGGACTTCAATGGGAGCCAATGGGTTGAAGGTCCTAATTGCAGTTTCAGTGCAGCTTTAAAGAGCTCTGCACAAGCCCAGCCGAGGAATAGGGGTCTTATCTAGTAGGGGTGGGAGAAAAAAAAACGATTCTCCGATGCATCGCGGTTCTCTCAACGATTCAGAATCGATTCTGAGCTTGTTTTTTTTCCGCGCTGAGAAATTCCTACGTTTCTTGATTTTTGTGTTTTGAATTTGTAGAAATAGTCAGAACTAATGTCAGGTAAAGATTGAATATTGTTGCAAACATGTAAACAAAAAGAATGCATGTGATTTGTTTTTTCAAAGGATTAATTCAAAGAAATTACGGTTTTTAAGGAAAAAATTCCAGGATTTTTCTCCATATAGTGGACTTCAATGGGAGCCAATGGTTTGAAGGTCCTAATTGCAGTTTCGATGCAGCTTTAAAGGGCTCTACACAATCCCAGCTGAGGAATAGGGGTCTTGTCAAGTAGGGGTGGGAGAAAAAAATTGATTCTCCGATGCATCGCGATTCTCTCAATGATTCAGAATTGATTCCGAGTAGGGTTGTGCCGATAGACGATAGTATCGTGTATCGACGATAGTCAGAGATATCGCCTGTTGCTGATGCCTTTGACGATAGTAAGACGATTATTAGTATTATGCGTCAAAAAGGCACCTAACTTTAGCGATGCAGTGCAGAGAGTCGGTTCTAGGATGCCTCAGAAACTTGCCGCGGTATAAACACAAGCATAGAGTGGCCGCGTTGCGCTGCAGATGTGTGCAATGAAAATGGGTAAGAGATTTATTCATCATACCGTGTACATAGATTAAGTGTAGACAGTCATTAGGATAACAGAGGTGGTAAAATGTGGTTTAGGCTGAATTAAATACGATATATGAGAATCCGTCTGTATATAGTGAACATAAACATTCACCTCAGTAACATCTGTATGCGTTAACTAGAATTACGATGCGATAAAATGGCGCTAAACATATGCACGTGAATTACAAGCACATCGCTTCTCCACATTCTATATGAACTGAACTACAACATGAACTGATGACAAAGATCAGACATACAGCGGTAACATTATGGCAATATGACAGGTAAAGAAAAATACATTCATTTACATTCACGCACGCACATTTACTGCTCCCTGAGGATAGCAGAGAATGAAACCGAAAGTAAACTTGAACCTATCCAACAGAACTACCGTCAGCGCTCTGTGTCACAAGTCACATGCACTACCCTTACAAAACGAATAAGAAATTTATTACATATTGACATATTTACATGTTATTAAATAAATTAGCACGATAGTATCGTGTATCGGTGATCTCACAGGCTGACGATAGGACGAAAATTGAGCATATCGCCCAACACTAATTCCGAGCTTGTTTTTTTCCCCACTGAGAAATTCCCATTTATGTTTCTTGATTTTTGTGTTTTGAATTTGTGGAAATAGTCAGAACTAATATCAGGTAAAGATTGAATATTGTTGCAAACATGTAAACATCAAAGAATGCATGTGATTTGTTTTTTTAAAGGATTAATTCAATGAAATTAAGGTTTTTAAGGAAAACATTCCAGGATTTTTCTCCATATAGTGGACTTCAATGGGAGCCAACGGGTTGAAGGTCCTAATTGCAATTTCAATGCAACTTTAAAAAGGCTCTACACGATCCCAGCCGAGGAATAGGGGTCTTGTCTAGTAGGGGTGGGAGAAAAAAATTGATTCTCCGATGCATCGCGATTCTCTCAACGATTCTGTATATTTCAGAATCGATTCTGAACTTGTTTTTTTCCCCCGCTGAGAAATTCCCATTTACGTTTCTTGATTTTTTTTTTTGTTTGTTTGTTTTGAATTTGTAGAAATAGTCAGAACTAATATCAGGTAAAGACTGAATATTGTTGAAAACATGTAAACATCAAAGAATGCATGTGATTGTTTTTTTTAAAGGATTAATTTAAAGAAATTAAGGTTTTTAAGGAAAGCATTTCAGGATTTTTCTCCATATAGTGGACTTCAATGGGAGCCAATGGGTTGAAGGCTCTAATTGCAGTTTTAATGCAGCTTTAAAGGGCTCTACACGGTCCCAGCTGAGGAATGGGGGTCTTGTCTAGTAGGGGTGGGAGAAAGAAATTGATCACGATTCTTTCAACGATTCAGAATATTTCAGAATCGATTCTGAGCTTGTTTTTTTTTCCCCGCTGAGAAATTCCCATTTACGTTTCATGATTTTTGTGTTTTGAATTTGTAGAAATAGTCAGAACTAATATCAGGTAAAGTTTGAATATTGTTGCAAACATGTAAGCATCAAAGAATGTTCTGACATACGGAGATTCCAACTATAATCAAAAAGCATAGAAACTGCAATTTTACATTGTATTTTTATTTTACATGTATTTGCACAGCAGAAGAATTAATTGGGGGAAAAAAAATAGATCAAGGAAACGTTTTGGAATCGAATCGTGACTCCCAGAATCTGATTGGATCGTGAAGTGCCTGAAGATTCCCACCCCTATTCCCACTCACAAATTTATATACTTTTTAACCACAAATGTTCATCTTGCTCTAGCTCTGCGATGCATGTTCGCAACTTTGTGCATTACATAATCAAGTTGGAAAAGTCATGTGTGTTTAGTTCTTCATCTATGTATTTTGGTTCAAAAAGGTAAAATCATTGTTAAACCCTTTTTTTTTGTAAACGGACAGACTTTGCATATTTGAATTGCAAACTCCCACCTATGTGAAGGTTTTTTTTTTTTTTTTTTTTAAAGAAATGACAGATTGTTTCACTAGATAAGGCTCTTATTCCTTTGCTGAGATTGTGTAGAGCCCTTTGAAGCTGCATTGAAACTGCAATTTAGACCTTCAACCTGTTGATCCCCATTGAAGTCCACTATATGGAGAAAAATCTGAAAAATCTTCATTTAATTTTGACCGAAGAAAGAAAGACATGAACATGTTGGATGACGTGAGTGAATTATCAGCAATTTAATTTTGGAATTAAACTAATCCTTTAAATCTAAGAATTTGGGGCATTTTCATGTTTAGTTTTTCAAACCAGTGTCACTTGAATGCATTTTTTATATAACATTTAGAACGTTTTAAATGTTTTTACCATTAGTGTAAATCAGTGTACACAAATGATAAATGGAGGCATTCAGCTGGTTTTGTGTGCTTTTATCTTAACACATTGTGAAGGACTTGTTGCTTATTGTGTAGAATAAGTAAAATGGAATATGTGAAGTATGTATAAATAGTACAGGTGAACATTTCCAGTACTTCAGTAAGATGATAACAAAAAGAGCAAATAACAATTTATACAGTAATATTCTAAATTTGGATATACTCGCTAAGTATGTGTTACTAAGAAATCTGAAATAATCACTTTGCGCTGAGGATCAATGATTGAATACATGGGAATTCTTAACATGTGAATCATGCAGGGAGTCGTCTTCTTCTTGGAGGAATTATCTGCATTCTTGTTTCGTCTATTTCTAACAAGGTCAAGTAAAATATTTTAAAATCGGTCACATTATTAGATTTGTGCTTTTAAGCCTGCTTTTAATTTTAGGCCTTGTTAATTGTCCCACTTACAGCATTATCTAGATAGTCCTAATGCAGTGATGACCGTCAATAATGTAAGTTGTCTATTTACATAATTGCAAAGAGATATAAATTTGCATATTTTGTGTGTGAGTAGTTGACGCAACCTATAAAAAATAAAAAGATCAAGATGAAGCACCGTGAAATGTATTCTTATAAGTGCATTTTATTTATTGTCAGTGGTCAAGTTTTTCACTTTTTTTTTTTGTATGTTATTTTAAATAGTCTGGTGTGACAATTTGATCATTAAACATAGATATTAGTACAAGTCATCCATATAGTCTATTTAAAACGGTAGATTTATTATTACATGTCTTATTGAATTTCAGTTACCAATTTGTTGATGTCACTGAATATTGCTTTATTATTAATATCGATGTTTTGCCTTGGTTCTCTGTCATGACAGAGCTGTCAAAACCAGGGCTTCCACCTTACCTTTGCAGGTGTATAATTTGTGGTTGAGTGTTCTTGTCAGGGCATGAGTGCATGATCTCATCATTCTGAACCTCAGCTAATCATAAAACAAGCCTGAAGTGCATGGCATGTGAGTGTGTGCGCATGCCTACGTTTCAGAATGAAAAATGACTAAATTTGCCCTAGGCCATTTGTGTTTATCTTTATCAAGTTCTGAATCACATGCGTATTTTAGTAGTTTAAGAAATACTCGTTGAGGTGAAGATGAAGCAACTTAAATACTGGCAGCTCTCAGTTTTTCTCCAAAGGTGTTTTCTGCTCATGTTTGTGTTTGCTCAATCTTTTGCAAGTCTTTCCATGATGGCCTAGTTGTTCTCACAGAGAGTCTTTGAGAAACTGGCTCGCTGTCACCTGAGAGAACATTTGCATTTTTTCTTGCCTGCACAAGTTCTTTACTGGGTGTCATTATATCATTGTCATCTCTGTTTATTACACAACTCATCAAATGCTAAAGTTAAAAAAAAAAAAAAAATACACCCTTATGTTATTTGACTACGTGTTTTAACAAGTTGTGATTTTAGCTTGAGGGAGGTAAAATATTCGTATGTTACCAATATGTGTTGAATGTACCTTAAAATTATTTTAATAGTATTTATGTTGTCTCTTCTAAGGGTGTTTTCGCCCTCCCCTGCTGAAAAAAACAGCTAAAACCAGCCTAGGCTGGTTGGCTGGTATTGGCTGGTTTAAGCTGGAAGTAGCTGGTTTTAGCTGGTCTCCCAGCCTGGCCAGGCTGGAAAAAAGGCCAAAACCCCTCTAAAACCAGCCTGCCGACCAGCTATGACCAGCTAAAACCAGCCAACCAGCCTAGGCTGGTTTTAGCTGTTTTTTTCACCAGGGTCTTTAAGCACTAGACCATTGTTTAAAAACCATTCTCTTTATGTAGTCTCAGACAATTCACAGACAATACGCCTTATTCAGCCAGCCGCCATTTTGAATGGAAAATGAGGCTGTGAGGGATAGCAGTCCAGCAGCGCCCACTGTGGCGTATTGTTGCGTACCGGGATGTAGATTGTATAACCGTAAAATAATACGTCATTTCACATTTTTCCACAGGACAAAGAACTCCAGAAAACGTGGATTGTTCGACAGGACATATAACCTAACTTTCAGGTAACAATATTGCATTTAAGAAAATGACTGTGGAAAGACTGCTAATTTCTAATGTGAGCATGTTTATCTTCCTTTAAACGCTTATACAGAGTTTTTCAAATGATGTTATATAGATTAAAATGCTTAATGGTTTGTGTTAAGAGTCTGCAGCAAGGTCATAAGCATCTTACCGACCTTTATTATGAAATTACGTTAAACATGACGTTTTCCTTGTCTAAAGCAAAACAGAAACAAAAAATAATGTTCTGAATATCATTTTGCGATTTTAAAAGGGGTTGACCTCAAACTCTACACGGCAAACTAATTAATGTTATCTTTTGATCGCTTTGCATAAAAATAAACTTTCTACCCACTGTTTTTTGTATGACTTAACATGTTGTCTGAAAGAGGCTTACGATCTAACTGCAGGCTCTTAACACAAACTATTAAGCATGTTAATTTTTAAAACTTCATTTAAAAATAATATCTTTTTCATTTACGATCGCAAGGTTTTCTTTTCGTGAGGTCTTTGAGTTCAGGTAAACACAGACGGAGCTGAACCCTCCTTAAGCTTCCTAATTGCAGTCAGTGTTTTTGAAAAACAATCCTGAGTAAAACGTTGAGCACACTCTTGTGTTCTTTGTAATCTATACAAAATGTAGATATTTAGTTTAGTTGTTGTAGTAAAACATAACATTTTAGCTCTGCGTAAACTTTTAAAGGAAGATAAACATGCTCACATTATAAATTAGCAATTAGCCAACCGGCTAGTTTCCACAGTCATTTTCTTAAATAAATGCAATATTGTTACCTGAAAGTTAGGTCCTATGTCCTGTCGAACTTTAATAATACACATTTTCTGAAGTTCTTTGTCCTGTGGAAATTAGTGAAATGATATTTTCTCTTTATTTTTATGACTAAACAATCTACGTCCCGGTACGCAACAATATGCCACAGTGGGCGCTGCTGGACTGCTATCCCTCACAGCCTCGTTTTCGATTCAAAATGGCGGCGGGCTGAATAAGGCGTATTCACATCTCATTCATACGCACCCTAGAAAATACGTTCTCTTCTAGCCAGCTCTAATTTTATTGGCTGACTTTACAGTTTTAATCTAAGGTGCTTGCTTTCATAGCATTTAAACAATCTTCATAAGCAGAACTGTATATTAAATTTCTTTTTATGCAAAAGTAGTTGGCCAGATTTATCTATAATGTGGACATTTTGCTGTTTATTTAAAACGCCTGGCTTTTTAAGACTACCCTGCGTCTAAAGGTTCACATACAAAATCATAAAAGGCTAAGTTAATCACATTTTTAGTAGAGATGCACCGATTGCAATTTTCTTGGCCGGTTCCGATTTTTCAGTAAGTGTGACCTGCCGATTCCGATTTTTGCCGATTCCGATTTTATTTTTTTTAAGAACTGTAATGACAGCATAGGCCTATACAGAAATATTTTCTTTGATTAAATTTATTTTATAATAAAATAAATTTTTAAACATTACAGGATCTTCTTACAACAAAATAAAGTGCTTTGTGCCTTTGAAAAAGGTATAAAATTAGTTCCTGTAACTAACATAGCATAGATATACTAGCAAAAATCTTTTCCTCAGTGTATTTTTTTTATTGTGTAATAAAAGAAATGTATAAACATTACAGCATCTTCTCATATAAAAATAACTTTAACAAAATAAAGTGCTCTGAGCCTTGAAAACATTAGAAATAAAATATAAGTAACAAAGCAGGCATACAAAAATCTACTTCATTGAATTTTATATGGATTTTTTTTTTTACATTAATTACAGGATCATCTCACAACAATAACTTTAATAACAAAAAGTACACTGTCTCCAAACAGGTAGAAATAACAATGCTCGTACTAAATCCAAATTTTTCTTGATAAAGAGAAGCATTTCTGCCTTGTCACCAGTTAATCCAGCGGTAACGTTACTACACTTCGTAACATTCATTCACATATTTGCGCTACGCCACTGCATACAGCGTCTTCACACACAGATGAAACTTACTACCCTGGAAATCCAGAGGTCTCGCGAGAGCACAATTTGAATTGTCTCTGCAAGACACTCTGGCATCGAGCAATGATGCAGGTTACTGCAATACGTAAGCAATTGTGGGAACCAATCAAATCGGTGTATCTGATGTAGGCGGGCCAGAGGCGAGCTAAGCTGATGATGACAGCACTGCGACGTCCGAATCATTTAGTAAACTTTGAAAGATCGCTGTCGCTACAGATGAACAACAAGTTGTTTGAAACGGCTTTGGCCGCTACAATGAACGAGTTAGACTTGGCTTTCCATATAAAAGAGGAACAGAAAACCGAAAACTCGAATCGTTCCTTTGCAAGAAGGACGTTTTTGCTGTTTTGCCGACTGGATACGGCAAGAGTTTAATCTATCAGTTCACGCTTGCATATAATTAGCCGGAGAATAGTAGTGCATGTTTGGCGTGCTGTCCGGTGAAGGGCTCCGAGCTCGGGAGTGGCCCGAACCCAGAGTACGTTACCCCCCAATAGGAGTAGCGAGAACTCGGAGTGATGAGATGGGGTGGTGGAGGTTTACTGATAAACCATCGAGTGAATTGAGGTGAGTCAGCTGTATTTAAACCTATGGCGCTGATTGACTTGTGATGTTTACGCTAAGCATCTGACGCGCTTCTCCCGAACTTTGTTAATGAAACATCATTTAGCTCTGCTGGTAGCTAAGCGTGTATTGTTGTGATTGGTCGTGGCGTTATCCAATTGCGTGCAGTTAGAGTTTCAAATGCATGTCTGGTGCCGCCCCTCGAGTTAGGCAGTTTTCATTGCTCGATCCCAGACCCTTAATCTTAATAGATTAGGGTCTGGATTTTTCCAGGCTAGAAACTTACTGGAGAAGTATAACAAATGCATCTGTAAATAAATACAAATTAATTTCACGTCGCGCACGCTTTAATTACCTTCAAATGGAACATATATGCTCGCTTCGAACTATTAGTGTGTGAAGACGCTGTATGCGGTGGCGCAGCGCAAATATTATGAATGAATGAAAGTGTAGTAAACGTCAACGGATTTCCCCTGCTCAGGGAGTAGGGAGCAATGAACACTGTGCAGGGACCCTGTCAATCGGAACACAGTTCATTCACGGAGCTTACTTCTAACGAGCTGGTTATCTGAATCAGGTGTGTTAACTAACAGAGACATGCAAAATATGCAGAGCGGGGGCGCGATCTATCACGTTGTATTTGGCCTTATAAATGTTACAAACTGCGATCTTTGTGTCATCTTCACTCACACCAAAGACATGTTTACACGCGACTGTGAGTGCGCGCGTGTGGCTGTGACGTAATTGCATGCGCCGCTGGCAATAAAGGGATCGGCTAGGAATCGACAAGAGGAGAAATTGACCGGCCGGTCACCGATCCGGGCCGATCATGCGAAAAATCGTCCGATTCCGATCACTAGCCGATCAATCGGTGCATCTCTAATTTTTAGCAACATCTGCTACATTAGCCACACTTTGTTTCAGTGAAGTTGTTTGTGGTCTACTATCATAAAATGTGCTAGTACAATATTTACACTCACAAGCATGCAAAGACAGACATAAATAAACAGTGTTCTTCCTTCTGTAAAAGCATGCTAATGTTCTCATTTAGCATTTCCCACATGCCCTAAAGGATCAAGTTTGGTTTCGCTTTCTGTCCACATGTTTAGTCATATTTCTCCAACATTCCCAACATGCTGTATTGTTGTTTCAGTCTTTTATTAACTCTTTGATGTTGATTTGTGTTTGTTCAATCTCAGAGTACCCGCTAACTCCAGACACCCCCAAGAGCGAAGCTCGGATGTCCACCAACAGTAGCAGGCTGGCCGCTCTGAAGAAACAGGCCGACATCGAGCTCAAAGTGAAACAAGGAGCGGAAAATATGATTCAGATGTATTCCAACGGCTCTTCCAAGGTAGTAGCTTGGCTTTAGAGAATCTGTTGTGTGTGGTTTGCAGTGTTGGGGGCAACGCGTGCACGTTGCATAATCCAATTACTTTTTTCAAGTAACTAGTAAAGTAATGCATTACTTTTTAATTTACGAGAAAATATCTGAGTTCCTTTTTAAATAAGTACTTTGTTTTTCCATTTATTGACTGACAGCTCTCTTGTCCCCATGTTGAGAGAAATCAAGAATAAGGCAAGGAAATGATGCTTACTGTAGTTCTATACTAATTGTTAAAATGAATTTGCCCATCTCTCCCATTTTATTAACCAATGTCTTTCAAAAGACACTGCTGGCTTTCAAAAAGCAAAAATTACTTTAGAAAAACTAAATTTGTGGTTCTTTTTTTTTTTAATTGCTGAAGAGTGTTAAACTTTTTTTTCTGTTCTACTGTACAGATTTTCTTTTCATTCAGCCTGAGGCTTATTCATTTCATTTATGGTGTAAAAGGGCTTTTACATTTGCCAAAATTAGAACTTTTATATTAAAAACAAACAAGCAAGCCTTGCCCAGATTTAAAAAGTGACACAAAAGTAATGTAATGCATTACTTTTCTTAAAAAGTAAATAAGTAACGTAATGAGTTGCACAAAAAAGTAATGTTAAAAGTACAGTCATGTACATGGACATGGATTCTTTTAAAAGAATGGGATTTTTTTTTTGTATTGATTTGTTACAAAGCAGAATTGTAAAAATAATGACCATTTTCAAACAGGTTTTCTGCAAACCCACTTTATGGCCCTGTTTACACTTGGTATTAAGATTTTGGTGGATCGGCTCACAAGTAGACAAGGGAGATACATTCCCATTCACACCTGGTGTTTTAATCACGTTTGTCCACTTTCGACCACTTCTGACCTGATTTTGAATGGAGGGTCTATGAGTGAGTGTATATGTGGGCTTTTTCTGATGTCAACCGATAGTGGATTTGACCGATATTGATAGCTAGGTAGAACCGCATTGGCCGATGCCGATTAATCAACCGATAGCTTTAAAAATGCATACTGAATGAAAAATGGATACTGGTTTGTAGTGCAAACATGTTTACCGCTAACTGCCCATTGTCATTCTTCTCATTATTTCCCTATAGCGACTAATGGACCGGAAGTCTCACCCATAGGCTTTCTTCCACGTTAAAGAAAAAGGTGGATACTGTGTATACACAGTTTCATTGGTTTTAAATCCACATCTGAATTGACCTGCTCTGTGCAGTGCAGTTTTTATGTGTCAAAACAAACAGCACGTATTGTCGGTGGTTTCCACCTTTAGAGGCCGCTCTTATACTGTGGACTGCATAAAAGCGGACCTTCTCAGCCGCTCAAACAACGGATGCAATCCGGAAAAAACTATCGAAATTAATTTTTACCAATAGTTCCAGCAATCAACTATCAGTGCCGATTCATCGGCAAAACCGATTAATCAACCGACTTTTATTTTTGGTCTAATATTGCGAAATAAGCTTCCGCAATTTACATAAGAATGTAAAACAACAATGGAAAACGATACGGAAAGCAGCAGCTTTCGTTTCTTCCGTTATAGCTGCAAAACTATGCCGAACGCTGTGGGTTAGTTTTAGAATCAAGACTGGTAAGACAACATTGAACATTTTTTGCCTTCATACCAAACTTACAGTTTCAGATGGCGAAGTTTAAATCATGTCTGGCTTCAACAACACGGCCCATAATGTTTTAGAATTAAGTTAGTAGGCAGAGAGGAGGTGGTCTTTTGTGGCTGTTCACACTAGTATTTTGCGTTGTTCACTTGTGATTGGATCGACTTAAACGCATCTTAATACCAGATGTAAACAAGGCCTTTGTCATTAGGTGGTCCTGCCCCAACCTTACACCATTGTTTGAGCCATTCCTGCAGTGTTGGGCTGTTGTAATGTTTTGATGGAGCCACTGTGCTGACATTTTTTAGTTAAATCAGCTTTAATGTGAAAAACTTGTAACCCCTACAAATTAAGCTGGAGTAGGAAAAGTCTTTCAAAAACACGCATTACCTTTATATTACACTAAATACTACACTTTGCTCTTACTCCCAGACAGGATAAGCCTATGATCTCTTAAAGATCTTGGGAGAGAAGATTCATCCCAAGAAATGAAAACAGATGTTCGCAAACATGTCCTCTAAAATTGGTTGAAATGTCCTCTCCTTTTTCCAAAAGAGGTAAAGGAAGCCAGACTTAGACTCATTTATACACATATGCCAATGTCATGGTTGTAACCCCCTAGGGTGCTGCTGACATTAAGGAGAACTGGAATAGAACAGTTCAGTTATGTTTCTCCACCCTCCCCCTCAGGAAACAGACTTTGGTGCTGTACATGTAGTGTGCTTCAAAACATACATGTAGTATCAGCAGAATCGCTCTCATGGTTTGGCATAACTGTGGTCTAGAGTGTCTGACCCTCCTTTCCTCGCTTTTATCAAGAAAGATGCTGTTAATTAAAGAGCTTCTGTGGCTAAAATTAGCATCTAGGACTCACAAAGGAGTTCTGTTAAATCAGCAGTCTTCGGGGAGTAAATATATGAAGTGATAAACACAAGGAGACAGAGCTGAAGGGAGTCTGACTCATTTCCAGATGTATGAACGGTTTAGTAACCTTCAGAAAACTGTTACCAAAACAATCTCAGCATCACAGCACATGACTTCATCTGTCTCGGACTGATGAAGTGATACTCCTACGTTTCTAAGCTGCATTTTTGCGCCACTTCTGGCACCAAATGGAATTGCTAACTCTTTGTGTTCCAATGCTGGCCCATGGGCCAAACAGATAGTCCATTGGTTGGAATGTGAAAAAAGAAACACACACACACAAATGAACCGGTATGTGTTGTTTTTTTTTGAAGTGGTGATTCCTGTATGCAGGTTCCCAGCTGCTTTAGACATCCGGAGGAAAGGCCTCTAAGGTAACGTCAGCCTCTAATGGCTGCTTACAGGAAGTTTAGTCCATAGAGATTCCTGACTCACAGTCACTAGATTTGAATACTTGGTGTGACAAGGAAACATTCCTTTACACTTCAGACGCATTATGGATGGTTTCGTTTTGAATTTGTGGGTTTCTCTTTTAAAAATAAGATGTGAGAAATTTAAGAAATTGAATTAAGAAAAAAGTACGAGAGGCTATTGCTGTAACCTATTGTGAATGTAGGTACAACTAAAGTGTTTGGTGCTGGTTAGTTCACTCCAGAATTAAAATTTCCTTATCCCATGATGGTCATGTCTTTCTTTCATCAATCTAAAAGAAATTAAGGTTTTTGAGATGGTGACTTCAATCGGGAATCAACAGGTTGAAGGTCCAAATATCTGTTTCAATGCAGCTTAAACTCTCTCCATGATTGTGGCTAAGAAATAAGGGTCTTATCTAGTGAAATAAGTGGCCATTTTCTAAAAAAAAAAAAAATGTATATGCTCTTCAACAACAAATGCTTGTCTTGCACGTTGGAAAGGTCACATGTGAGGCTGGAGCATAGACACACATTGCAGAGCTAGTGCAAGATGAGCATTTGTGGTTAAGTTTTTCTTTTTGAGAAATTACTGATTGTACAAGACAAGACCGTTATTCCTTGGCTGAGATCGTGTAGAGCACTTTGAAACTGCAGGTTGCACCTTCAACTCATTGATTCCCATTGAAGTCCACTATATGGAGAAAAATCCTGGAATGTTTTCCTCAAAGACCTTTCTTTTTGAATGAATAAAGAAAGACATGGACATCTTGGATGACGTGGGGGGTGAGTAAATTACCAAGAAATTTTAATTCAAGAGTGAACTAATCCTATAAGGAATACTTGTCATTGTAAAGTGCTGTTCGTGCGTATTTTATTCCTCTGTTCTTTTCTGAACTCCTCTTCTGTTTTATTTTCCTCTTGTGGCTTCATCTGTAGGACCGCAAACTGCTTGCAGCAGCTCAACAGATGCTTCAAGACAGCAAGACAAAGATAGAGTTCATTCGAATGCAGATTCTCAAAGCCAGCCAGACCAGCGAGATGAACTATGAGAACAATGACAGTATGTGGTGTAGCTGATTTCCTCTCTAATTACATCTGTGATTTGCAATTTAAATGGGCAGGAGTGTGGTAATGAAACATAAATCTGATGTTTGCAGTGACTTCAAGCAAGCCTATAATCAGTCCTCTGGACTTGAGGATAGAAGAGCTCCGACATCACTTCCGGATAGAGTCTGCTGTGGCAGAAGGGGCCAAGAATGTGATGAAACTGCTGGGAACGGGGAAGGTGACGGAGAAGAAAGCTCATTCAGAGGTCAGCTTCATTTCTAAATTATAGTGATTTGTTGAGTCGTTCTCATGTTTTTCCTGTGCTTCATATAAATACTTTTATGTCTGTATCCATTTAATCCAGTTATTCATTTAACTATATACTTTTAATAGCCTACATTGCCTCAAGGGCTAAATGTTTACAGCTTTTCTCACTTTACACCATAATTGTGGTATGACGCAGGGTGGTTAAATGGTCTTTAGAACTATCATGTAATTGTTTTATTCCTGTGCGAGTTATATTTACTATCTGCTCGAAGTTGAATGAACTTTTATTTTAAAATGTGCTTTAAGTTATGTTATAATACAACACGTAAAAATTTCACACCTACTGCCTGACAGAAACCAGCTTTCTTTGACAACCTTAGACTCCACATACAGGGAAAAAAATTCAAGCTAGTGCCACATGATAGCAGTCAATCAGAGTACTATCCACTAAAAGAATGCTCTGTGTCTCTGAATCATTACTTTTATTTGAATTGTTCCTGTTGCTCACCTGGTAGAGCAAGGTGAAAAATATGTGTTAATTTTATAGTTGCACGATATTGGAGAAAACTGATATTGCGAAGTGTTTTTCTGCAGTTTTGCTAATAGAAAAAAGACAATTTTTACAGATTATTTGAATATCTTTATTTGGAAAGAGTTAATCAGTCTAGAATTAACGGGGTGAACTTGTAGGTATGACGACATTTTAGTGCCATGCAATATTTCGCAGAATAAAGTCGTAATGTTTCGCAAGTAAAGTCGGAAAGATTCGCGAATAGAGCCGCAATGTTTCGCGAATAGAGCTGGAATGTTTCGAGAAGAAAGCCGGAATGTTTCGAGAAGAAAGCCGGAATGTTTCGAGAATGGTTTTGAGAATAAAGTCAAAATGTTTCGAGAATAAAGTTGTAATGTTCTGCGAATCCGCGAATAGAGCCGCAATGTTTCACGAATGGAGCCGAAGTGTTTCGCAAATAGAGCCGGAGTGTTTCAAGAAGAAAGCCGGAATGTTTCGAGAAGAAAGGCGGAATGTTTCGTGAATAGAGCCGGAATGTTTTGCGAATAGAGCTGGAATGTTTCGAGAAAAAAAGCTGAAGTGTTTCGAGAAGAAAGCTGGAATGTTTCGAGAATGGTTTTGAGAATAAAGTCAAAATGTTTCGAGAATAAAGTTGTAATGTTCTGCGAATCCGCGAATAGAGCCGCAATGTTTCACGAATGGAGCCGAAGTGTTTCGCAAATAGAGCCGGAATGTTTCGAGAAGAAAGGCGGAATGTTTCGTGAATAGAGCCGGAATGTTTTGCGAATAGAGCTGGAATGTTTCGAGAAGAAAGCCGGAATGTTTCGAGAAGAAAGCCGGAATGTTTCGAGAATGGTTTTGAGAATAAAGTCAAAATGTTTCGAGAATAAAGTTGTAATGTTCTGCGAATCCGCGAATAGAGCCGCAATGTTTCACGAATGGAGCCGAAGTGTTTCGCAAATAGAGCCGGAGTGTTTCAAGAAGAAAGCCGGAATGTTTCGAGAAGAAAGGCGGAATGTTTCGTGAATAGAGCCGGAATGTTTTGCGAATAGAGCTGGAATGTTTCGAGAAAAAAAGCTGAAGTGTTTCGAGAAGAAAGCTGGAATGTTTCGAGAATGGTTTTGAGAATAAAGTCAAAATGTTTTGAGAATAAAGTTGTAATGTTCTGCGAATCCGCGAATAGAGCCGCAATGTTTCACGAATGGAGCCGAAGTGTTTCGCAAATAGAGCCGGAGTGTTTCAAGAAGAAAGCCGGAATGTTTCGAGAAGAAAGGCGGAATGTTTCGTGAATAGAGCCGGAATGTTTTGCGAATAGAGCTGGAATGTTTCGAGAAAAAAAGCTGAAGTGTTTCGAGAAGAAAGCTGGAATGTTTCGAGAATGGTTTTGAGAATAAAGTCGAAATGTTTAGAAAATGAAGTTGTAATGTTCCGAGAATAGAGGCATAATGTTTGGCGAATAAACCCGTAATGTTCCGCGCATAAAGCCGCAGTGTTTCGTGAATAAAGCCGCAATGTTTCGCGAATAAAGCTGAGCACTGGGGAGATATTCCAAAATCTCAGCTTTCAAATTCTGTCAGTTTTACAGCGAAAAACAGACAGTATGTCTATTACATTACAGTGTTTTTTTTTTCATGCTCTTTATTGTGGTGTGATGGATCGCTGTATTCGCCTCATTTTAAGTGTCATGTGAATCAGCATCTTTCCGATTACAATGAGACATTCTTTTCATTAAATTAGGCTTTATGTTTTTTTTTTTTTTCATTCCTTCTGGTGTTCCTACATGTTTATATGGTGCTGTAAACTTGAAATGAAAAGGAAAAAACACATTTATAATTTGTATTTCGTGAAAAAACAGAGAATTTGAAAGCTGACCTGTTATATTAAAAGCAATAAAACATATATAATATAATATAACTTATGTTAAAGAGTTGTAGTCCACTTCAACCTTTAGAATGTTTTATTGTTGTTTTTAATAAATACATGTGAGGAATGAAAGACTACAAAAAGACAAAAAAAATAGGCGTAATGAATGCAATCGAAACATTTTGACTTTATTCTCGAAATTTCGACTTTATTCTCAACATATGAGTTTAATATCATCATTTTAGTATTTTTTTTTTTTTTAACGTGGCAATAAAGCGGCACCATATGTAGGGCATCTGGATAGAAAATAAAAACAATTTTATGACTTCATTCTGAACCATCTGTTTAGTGTTGGAAAAACATGTAATGATTTTTATTGTGATTTATTTGGAAAAAATGTAATAAAGAAAATAAATATATTGTAATAGTACTACTGTACTGTGTTGAGAGTATTTATGTATGCAGTTTTAAGCACTGTCTATCTTTCTTGCAGGCTCAATCCCGTTTGAATGAGTCCAGTCAGAAGCTAGACCTACTGAAGTTCTCTCTAGAGCAGAGACTCAGTGAGCTGCCCAAAAATCATCCGAAGAGCAATCTGATTATGGAGGAGTTAGCAATGGTGTCCTCCCCACCTCTCAGTCCCCGCCAAAGCATCATGTCCACCGGCAACAAGTACAGCACTGTGGCCAAACCTGCTGCTCTGACCGGTAACAAAACAGACTCCATACAGTCACATAGTATTTACTCTTCCCATTTTAGAATAACAGTGATGTTTATTGTCACTTGTTCAATGGCATTTCAAACATACTTGCTTGACATGTTTGATGTTCTCTATGCAAGTGTGTTGATCAGTGTTTATGTGAATTAAAGCCTTAATTAAGGTTGTGTGTTTACCAAAGCATTTTGAGCCAGCTGAAAGCGCTTGGCTGTCAGCACTTCTGTCTTTAGTTGAGACTCTTTGGCTGCAATGATACAGATATCTGTGGAAGTGTAACTAGTATCTGATTTCCAAGATAGTTTATGAATATGAAAATGTTGACACAGTATAAAGTACTGTGGGAGTTGGGGTTGGTTGGGAGTGAAGTTTGTCCTGCCCATCCTCCACTGTGATTAGTTAGCTGACTAAAAAGTGTCAGTGTTGAATGAAAAAAGCATAAACAAATAAAATAAAATTCAGTGCCTGGTCACGCTCCAAGCGTTTTAAAAAAAACGTCATGCTCTCATTGAAAACAATTGAAAAAATATGTCTCAGGGGCATAAAACACTTTGAACTATAAAACTCATCTTAAATCTGTTTATCATATAAAACCGCAAGTTATATGGTTTGCTTTTATTATCTGTTTATGAACTTCTGAAGCGTCAAAGTTTGGTAAACCTAAAAGAAAAAAGAGAAAGCAAATAGATTCTACTATAGAGGTTTTGCACTTAAGTCACGGTTTGTTCAGTTACCTGGATGCACGGCCATATTGGAGATACTTAGATGTATACAACAGCGTGTATTGCATGGTTTGTGTAGAACTGAAGAAGTTTTTCTGCTAATTTATGCTGTCTAAACCATGGAAAAAATATGTGGAAGCTGCTAAATCATATACAGAAGGGTTTAGTAAGAAGGAAAGGATGCAGTAGTTTGACAAACTATGACAAAGTTAACAGGTGGTAAAGATACGTATGTGCAGTATTTATTTAGATACTAGTTTAAAGGAGCAACACAAAACAAAAATTTACAGATAATGTACTCACCCCCTTGTCATCCAAGATGTTCATGTCTTTCTTCAGTCTTAAGGAAGATATGTTGTTTGAGGGGGAAAAAAAATTAGGATTTCTCTCCATATAATGGACTTCTATGGTACCCCCGAGTTTGGACTTCCAAAATGCAGCTTCAAAGGGCTCTAAACGATCACAGCCGAGGAAAGAAGGATCTTGTCTTATCTACCATCGGCTATTTTCTAAAAAAAAAAAAAAATACAATTTATATTTTTACTTTCTTCTTCCTTGGCTGGGATCATTTACAGCCCTTTGAAGCTGCATTTAAATTGCATTTTGGAAGTTCAAACTCGGGGGCACCATAGAAGTCCATTATATGGAGAGAAATCCTGAAATGTTTTCCTCAGAAAACATCGTTTCTTTACGACTGAAGAAAGAAAGACGTGAACATCTTGGATGACTTCTGAAAGTGAACTACTCCTTTAATATTTCACCTGCCTGACTGGAAATGATAAGAACAAACACAAATGTTGTCAAGATTCTTGTCCTGGAAATCCTGGTTTAGTCTGGCCAACCACAAACGCCTTTTCCTCAGGCAGTTTTTTGCAATCTTCTCCTTGATTTGTTATAAGCTTCGGCAGTCTATAGTACTCCAAATGGTTTTTTTTTCTCAGCCTGACCAATTGGCACAGCCACAAACATGACAATTGACCATTTCAACAGCAATAATCAGCTAAATTCGTGAGTTCAGTTCAGTGGCATTTTTTTTTTACGTTCAGCGCCACCAATATGGCCGATTGATGATGCTTTGTGAAAACAATTTGTAAGAATGATTCTTTTTCATTTTGCATTCAATGCTAGGTGGTAAAATAGTATGTAGGAGCAATTCTAGACAAAATCCATATGTTTACATTTTTTGGTAGATGAAAACTATAATTGGGGAAAAAAAACTCTAGTGTTCAGATGAATTTAGCTACTGTGAATAGATCCATGGGAATTCATTGTTTCAGTTTATAGTCTTGTTCACTGCAAACATTGACTCGCAGTCTGAATAGACTCTTTACACCACTTTAGACCATCACCGCACATGTTACTGTACATTCAGCCCATTTGAGAGGGGCAACAGCTGTCTGGGTATAGGCATGTAGGAACTACATTCGACTTTTCACACTGTGTCAACACACTCGGCCCCAACGGTCCCCTCCCCCCACCCTTGGCTTTATCACACACAACTTTGACCTTCACTCTGAAGGAGAATGAGAGAGCCTACGTTACCATTATAGACTCATAGTGCTTTCCATATATGGCTCTACAACCATTGTGTGTCTTGAAATAGATATTTGCAATTGTTTGCACACTTACTATCTTGTGTTAATCATAATAGATGTGTTTGGTGATTTACATCTCTGATCACGCAGCGTTTTGGCTCTGAGTTGGGTTTCTGTTGTAAATCCACAGGCACATTAGACGTGAGGCTCATGGGCTGTCAGGACCTCCTGGAGAACGTCCCAGGTCGCTCAAAGACAGCATCTGTTTCTCTGCCCGGCTGGAGCCCCAGTGAGGCACGCTCCTCATTTATGAGCCGAGGAAACAAGAACAAATCTGGCAGCAGCCGAACCCTCTCCAAGTCTGATGAACTGTCCAGTTGAGTGGCTTTTTATTTGGTTTAAATGCTGGTTGAAAATCCAAGTTAATATCATTCGTGAAAATCTGAAATGGATGTTTTGCTTCACTGTTTCATTCTGAAGCAGAATAAATCAAGGAACAACTGTAAATTGAACTAAATTCAGAAACATTAGACTGCATTTATCAGACTACAAAGTGAAACGTGGCAATTTTATTTCATCTTCACTCATTGTTTTAGCCGTTAAATTGATTATACTTTTATTCTATAGTTACAGTTGAGTTCAAAAGTTTACATACACCTTGCATGAATCTGCAATATGTTAACAGTTTAGCAAAATAAGAGGATTTTTTTATTTAGTACTGACCTGAATAAGATATTTCACATAATTAACATAATTCTCAAGAGAAAATAATAGTTGAATTTACAAAAATGACCTTGTTCAAAAGTTTACATACGCTTGATTCGTAATACTGTGTTGTTACAGTACCTTAATGCTCCACAGCTGTTTTTTTTTTTTGTTTTTTTGTTTTTTAGTTTTTTAGTAATGGTTGTTCATGAGTCCCTTGTTTGTTCTGAACAGTTAAACTGCCAGCTGTTCTTCTGTAAAATTCTTTCGGTCCCACAAATTATTTGGTTTTTCAGCATTTTTATGTATTTGAATCCTTTCCAACAGTGACTGCATTATTTTGAGATCCATCTTTTCTTTCTTTTTTTACACTGAGGACAACTGAGGGACTCATATGCAATTATTACAGAAGGTTCAAACACTCACTAATGCTCCAGAAGGAAAAATGATGCATCTCTGTTGAACTTGTATTCATGTTTCTGTTCTAAAGTAATAGTTGTTTTGTACTGTTATGACAGATGAAATCAGTGCCGTTCTGAAGTTGGACAACACAGTTGTGGGACAGACCCATTGGAAGCCAGTTAGCAACCAATCTTGGGATCAGAAGTTTACGCTTGAACTTGACCGGGTAATGCAAGAGAAATTGCATAAAACACACTTGTCAAACCACAGTCTTATCCCATAATCCTCTCGACACATGAGTAGAAGGGCCCACATATGCACACATGCTCTCCATTCCAGCTTCTCTCAATTAACTTTGGAAATGTTAATCCCAGATTTGACCCAGTTCTTATGGAAACTCACACAAGGCGGATCAGAAGTCATCAATCGTAATCTCTTCACTCTCACATATATAATTGTCCCCTTTCTTTGATAGCTAAATGTTTATTTAGTCACCCTTGCACATGCAAACCTAAGTTTGTATTTATGTTTGTATTATGTTCACAATCAGCATTATTTCCCTGTTTTTTTTTTTCAGCTTTATAATGTATCTCCATTCCTCCACATTAAAGGAATACTCCACTTCAAAAACAAAATTGTCTTGATAATTTACTCACCCCCATGTCATCCAATATGTTCATGTCTTTCTTTCTTCAGTCGCAAAGAAATTTAGTTTTTTGAGGAAAACATTACAGGGTTTTTCTCCATAAAGTGGACTTTAATGGTGCTTAATGGATTGAAGGTTAAAAATGCAGTTTCAGTGAAGCTTCAAAGGGGTCTACATGATCCCAGCCGAGGAATAAGGGTCTTATCTACTGAAATGATCGGTTATTTTCACTCCGGTTCAATACAGTTAGAGTATGTCGAAAAACTCCCATCTCATTTTCTCCTCCACCTTCAAAATCGTCCTACATCGCTGCAGAAGTACCAACCCAGTGTGTACAAAGTGAACATGCAAAAAAAAAAGTCAAACACCCTTTACAAAAAAAGGGCGATGTAAGACGATTTTGAAGTTGAAGGAGAACATGAGATGGAAATTTTTCGACATACCCTAACTGTCTTTAACCGGAGTGCATAGAATATGCATCGCAGAGCTAGACAAGACATTTTTTAAGAAAAGTACCTATCGTTTTACTAGATAAGACCCCTATTCCTCGCTGGGATCGTTTAGAGCCATTTGAAGCTGCATTGAAACTGCGTTTTTAACCTTCAATCCATTGAGCACCATTTAAGTCCACTATATAGAGAAAAATTCTGGAATGTTTTTCTCAAATGTAATTTTATATATTTTATAATATCTTGAATGACATGAGGGTGAGTAAATTATCAGGAATTTTGTTATTCTGTAAGTGATTTTGTGTTTGCTTTGGCACTCTTTATTTTTCTTTTTATGGAATTGCTCAGGTTTCTTCTTGGCATCTCTCAAAGCAGCAAGGGTTAAACAAATATGAATTAAATGACTCGTTCATTAGTGATTCCTGTAAGACTGATATGGAGGCTTGTTCTATTTATTTGTGAGTGTTGATTATTATTAACACACACGTCTATGGGTTTGGATGTGCTTTTGGATGTGTGACTGACATAAGCGTTTAATCTCATGGCAGGCAACATGAGAGCTCTAATCAGCAGTTGTGCAATGGCAGACAGACTCTGAAAAGACCTGTAAAAGGCCTGTAAATGTCAAACTGATGGCTGTAAACTGTAGTAAAACTCATAAGTGGTAACTATTAGGCATTTTAACGGATAAATTAGAAAAGAAAAGCAATCAACCAGTGCTCTGTTAAAAACATTTTTTTTTTGGCATTTAAAAACAAGAAAATATATTTTGTTACATTGATCTAACATTTTAATTTAGCTGTTGGCGCCAGTATCCCAGCTTGTAAACCTTTCCAAATCCAGTCCCATCAACTGGTCAATACTACACAGTAATAAAACATAATTTATTTTTAAAAGGTTTTTTAAAGAATTCAATCATGTGTGTGTTATGTGTGTATTTAATATCAGATAATAAATTATATTTTGGTTGTCCTGTAGTCTCGTGAGCTGGAGATATCTGTGTACTGGAGAGACTGGCGCTCGCTGTGTGCTGTGAAGTTTTTACGGCTGGAGGACTTCCTGGACAACCAGCGTCATGGCATGTGCCTTTACCTGGAACCACAAGGCACATTGTTTGCTGAGGTACTTATTTTTTTTCATTACACATAGACATGCAATATACAAGTTCGATGGCCTTGTAGAGGATATTTTTATTGAGATTATCTCTACCTCTTTGAATACAGGTTACATTTTTTAACCCAGTTATTGAGAGGCGACCTAAACTACAAAGGCAAAAGAAAATCTTCTCCAAACAGCAAGGTAAGCTTATGAAGTGGCAAATATGCCTCAGTGTTGAGAAGGGTTGACATGTTCACTCAAACAGATTAGATTAAGCAGCCTACTCTTGACACAGTACTGTGGTTCAATATTACACTGCTTTGGGGCCAGTGTTTACACAATGAAGTCAGAAAGAACTTTGACCCTCTTGTTTGAACTTCTTTTGAACCATTTATAGACGAAGGCGGCGAATAGGTGGTTTAGAGACTTAAGCTCTGTTCAAAATTGTGCCAAAGTCCCACAAAGAATGCTCTGCATGGGAAACTCATGTCAAAGTTTTCTGTTAGCATTTGGCTAAGCTAACAGTGCAATACTGTTATAAGGGTACAGGGATGTTAGTGTGTCATTCAAATTTCTGCCTTTTTACATAGAATATTTGTTCTGGGGGACAGGCTTTCACATAAATATTCCATCTTTGTTTTGTTTTCTCATTAAGCTTGGATTCTGAGAGCGTATTGTCGATGAATGATATACAGTTGTGCTCATAAATTTACATACCCCTTGTGGATTATGCTAAATGTAAGTAATTTTTAACAAAATAGGAGGGATCATGAAAGCTGCATGTTATTTATTATTTAGTACTTTCCTGAATAAGCTATTTCACATAACAGATGTTTATATATACTCCACAAGACCAAGTAATTAACTGATTTTATAAAAATTACTGTTCAAAAGTTTACATACCCTTGAATCATAATAGTGTATGTTGTAACTGTGTGGGATCATTGTTTGTGAGTCCCTTGTTGGCCCTAAGCAGGTTAGCTGCCTGTTGTTCTTTAGAAAAATCCTCCAGCTCCTGCACATTATTTGGTTTTCCAGAAGCATCTGCGTATTTGTACCTTTTCCAAAAGTGAATGTATGCACTTGTCACAGGACAAGTGAGGGACTCATGCAACTATTACAGAAGGTTTAAATGCTTACTGATGTTCCAGAAGGAAACGAGATGCATTAAGAGCCGGGGGGTGAAAACTTTTGAATTGGATGATCAGGGTAAATAGTACTAAATTGACTATGTCTTCTGGGAGACATGTAAATATTTATGTAGCTTATGAAATACAATACTAAATGGGGGAAGAAAAAATGAAAAATTCACACATTATGTTGTTCAAACGATTACACCCCTGGCTCTTAATGCATTGTGTTGCCTTCTTAAGCATCAGTAAATGTTTTCACCTTTTGTAATAGTTGTGTATAAGTTCCTCAATTGTTCTCAGTGTAACAAGATGGATATCAAAATCATAGTTACTTTTGGAAAGTGTTCAAATATGCAGAAGATGCAGGAAAGACCAAATAATGTTCAGGAGCTGAAGGATTTTTCTGAAAACAATTCTAAACAATAATAAAAACAGTCGTGGATCATAAACTTTTGAACGGGGTCAATTTATATAAATTCAGTTATTATTTTGTCCTGTAGAGCAGTGGTTCTCAATCCTGGTCCTGGGGGACCCCTGCTCTGCACATTTTGCATGTATCCCTTATTTAATACACCTGATTGAGATCATCAGCTCATTAGTAGAGATCCATTAATTGAACTAACAAGCTGAAGATCTCAATCAGGTGTGTTAAATAAGGGAGACATGCAAAATGTGCAGAGCAGGGGTCCTCCAGGACCAGGATTGAGAACCACTGCTGTAGAGTATATGTAAACATCTGTTATGTGAATTGGCTTATCCAGGACAGTACTAAATTAAAAATAACATACAGTTTTCATGATCCCTCTTATTTTGGTAAATTTAATAACATTTAGCATATTCTGTAAGGGGTATGTAAATTTATGAGCACAACTGTATATCGAATAATGATGATGATGATGATGATGATATAATAAACCTTTTGGAACAACCAGAGAGCATGTCTACAGTGCATTAAAAGACTGTCTCCATCAAAAGCAGTTTGCTTCTGCTTTCTTCATCTCATACGTAACTGTTCCTCACAGGTAAAACGTTCCTGCGCGCCCCTCAGATGAACATTAATATCGCCACCTGGGGCAGATTGGTGAGAAGAGCCATTCCATCAATCAATAACTCATTCACTCCTCAGACGGCTGATTTGGGCTCAGCATTGAGCCATGAAAACGTATCCATCGGCCACCCAGACGCCCACTCCATACCCAGGTACATATATGTACAAATTCATTCCAGCTCATCCACGCAGACTCATTTCCTATAAGAGCATCTGGTAGCGGAAAGCCCTCAAATTATTCTCCAGTCTCTGATAAACAATGACTAATCTGTCTGGAAACATAATTGCTGTTCTATATTTAGATAATGAGATGACTTAACATTCCTGCTTTGTATCCCAGTGTATGCATTCCATAATGTAGCTGTTCTGTAAATCTCTAGACCCCCAAACAAAGCCACTGGACTGTTTAAAATGGAAACTGACATGTTGTCGAAACCTATGATTTGTCTGCTCTCTTTCAGCGACCCCACTGTGACCAAATTAGACTTTGACAAACCAGCTACCCCTACCCTTTCAAAACGGCACTCCATCGAAGAAGAGATAGAGGAAACTCCATCACCGGATAAGATCCCAGAAGGAAAAGAGGTGCAGGTAAAGGAGTGCTTGGATTAAAGGAATGGTTCACCCAGAACTGAAAGATGTCATCATTCACTCATGTTGATCCAGACCCATCTGACTTATTTTTTTCTGTGGAATGCAAAAGGACAAGCTTTTAAAAAAGCAACTAAACTTAAATTCCAAATACTTCTAATTTAAATTTACCAACAACTGTGGTTTCTACTGTAATGTGGGATTTCTTACTTTGAAGAAGTCACAGAAATTACATTTTACAACACCATAATATATGTTTATAACAAATAGATATTTTGTAAAAAGTAGGGATGTAACAATATCAAAATCTCACAATACAATAATATTGAGATATAAAAAAGGCAAATGAAGAATTGGAAAAAAATCGAGAATTTTGTACATTGTAAAGTTAAATTATTCTGTCTAATACACTATGAGAGTTTAAAATTAAGAGCTCCAACCCATGTTCTTAACTAAAAAAAAAAAAAAACTTGAGTCAGAAAAAAGTAATTTAATTGACTTGACCTGAAATTTAAAGGGGACTTAACCTTCTTTTTATTTGTGATATAGTGTCTCAGTTTAAATTACATTCACACTGGTGTTTTAGGAAGCCAAACAAATTAGAATATAATAATAATAATAATAATAATAATAACAACAACAACATATATTGTGAAACTATTGCACTGCAAAATAAATGAAAATTTTGAAATTTCATAGGTATATTATTTTTGCTTTACACTACAGTAGGGTAATTACAATACTTCTTTCCTCATTTCTACACTTGAAAGAGATATTTTGAATTTGGAATACACATTTAAGCCACTAGCTGTCAGCAATTCATACTGCACTTTTAAGCTTTTATTTTGACGGAAACAGCAGTAGAGCTTCTATTTTTGACGGCAAACTCCAGCTTCTATAAAACAGGCTTACAAAAATGCATCTCACTACAAATCTAGTGAAAAGCTGTAATAATCTGCCGCGAGAATAAAGCATAACTAGTGGCAGTTTAGTTCCAAAACAAACGCTAAACTCACAATACATGCAATAAATGAGTTCACTGCATTAATTCCCTGTGAACAGAGACGTTCTGAGGTGCGGAAAACACCGGATCACGAGCTGATCGCCTGAACGAAGTGCGCGCTGCAAAACTAGACTTTTTGCCCGGAAGACCTCTCTTTTCATATGACCACGATAATATCGCTATCGTAATATCTTGATATTGATAATATCGTTCCATCCCTATTTAATAGTTATGCTAAAATATTTTATTAGGTAGAAATGGTGAGTAAGGTCCTTAGCCTTAGCCAAATCAAGATTTTTTTTTTTTTAAATCAGAGAGCTTTTTGACCCTCCATCGACAGCTACACAACTGACATGTTTATGGCCCAGAAAGGTAGTAAGGACATCATTAAAATAGTCAGTGACATCAGTGGTTCAACCATAATTTTACGTTTGAGAATATCACAACGTATGCCTGTGGCACTGCTGATGCAGAAAGTCTATCTCTTAGTTTTTCGTCTATATATTCTGGTTCAAATAAGTAAGGCTAGGCAAAAAATTCTCTTGAAATCTTCAGACATGTTAATGCATCTGGGTTCTACGTCAGAGTGCTGGCTTCATAACATTATGGTTGAACCTTGGCTCGTACGTGGACAATTTTAACGATGTCATTACTAACTTTCTGGGCCTTGAGTGTGTCAGTTGTGTTGCTGTCTATGCAGGGTCACAAAGCTCTTGGATTTCATTTAAAATATCTTAATTTGCGCTATTAAGATGAAAGAACATGATTGGAATGACATGAGAGTGAGTAATTAATGACAGATTTTTTTTTGGGGGGGGGGGGGGGGGGGGGTAAACTATTTACATATACTAGAAGTCTCCATAGATTTACAAAAGTAACTAAAACAAGAGATAAAGTAAGCTTGAGAACCCCTGGCATATTCAATACAGCAAAGTTGTCCTTGACTGCCTCTGTTCACCATTCACTTAGATATAGAAAAGTACAGCTTGAACATCCTGTCCTACATGTCCTTCTGTGTTTAATTGGCAAAATGTAGTCATATGGGTTTGGAATAATATGATGACAAGTAAACAATCACAGAATCTTTTTTTTTTTTTGTCTGAACTGTCCCTTTAAAGCAAGTATTATTAATAAGCAGAGTTCACTTGCAGTACTTCAGAATGACTCTTAAATGCCTCTCGTCTTACAGGATGCCCTTGCGACCTTTGACTTCCTGAACAACACAGTAGCTAAACCAGATTATGACAATCTGGTTGAAAATGAGCAGCCTGAACTGGAACTTACTGCAGTTCAACGAAAAACTGAAATAAGGTAGTTTGTTCCTCATTTATGGATGACTGACATCACAGCTACATATTAACAGGCATACATTAACGATCAATGTCAAATGCTCAAAATGTTTGTGGTCATGCCTTTAGGGAAGAAGAGGAAGTTCAATTCAGTTTGACAGACTTCAAATGCGTAGCTGTTCTGGGGCGTGGCCACTTTGGAAAGGTAAACTTAAACTTCCTTTCGCATACGCAGTAAGAGTTGTGTAAAATTTGCAAATGCGCCATAAATGTACGGCACTTTAACCATTTGTGTAATTTTATTGTAGATTATCTCTGCATGCTGCCGCTTTCCGATATGGCTCCTGCAGACACATCAGTTTTTATTCTCTCATCCCTTTAATTATTCAACAGGTTTTACTTGCTGAGTACAAGACCACTGGGGAAATGTTTGCCATTAAAGCTTTGAAGAAAGGTGACATTGTTGCAAGGGATGAAGTAGACAGGTAAAAGCTATCTATGTGTGTTTAAGTAAAAAATAATAACTTCATGATGATGCTTGGAAGCATTTGTAGAGGCATCAGTAATCGTATACAGTGGGGAATGTTCTGCTCCTGTTTTACTTCCTGTTATTATTAAGGCCAAAGAGTCAGAGCTGTGCTCTAGACATGTTGGAGCCACCATGTACAGTGTTTTTAGTTTTTGTCTTTTGACAATTTTTTTGAATTTAGTATTTTAGCATGTCACATTTATTCATTTTAGCCCATTTTAAAAAATTTAAATGCCATGACTTTTTAGTCGACAGTATGCAAAATAGCAAAAAAATCAACTTTTGCTATTTATCGTAGTGTCTATTTACACTAAGTGCAAATAGCCTGCCTTGTTGGCAGAGGCTGTTTACACTAACTCCACCCACCAATGTATGGTTGAGTTAGACAACATTACAAAATATGCCCGCTAAACATAGACTCAAGTGGCGTAGGTGGTTTTTTGACGTGATCGACCTGAGTTCGAAACCGCCTTTTGCCGAACCCGTTCTTCTCCCTTTTCACATCATATATATCGAAATTAGGGCTGTCAATCGATTAAAAAATTTTTTAATCGCGATTAATCGCATGGTTGTCTTGAGTTAACTCGCGATTAATCGCACATTTTTATCTGTTCTAAATGTACCTTAAATTAACACCTTTTAATGTTTTTAATACTCTAATCAACATTGGCATGGACAAATATGGTTGCTTTAAGCAAATATGTGTTTATTATCAGTGAAACCATACTTGACTAGACTAACTTGTTTCAAAGGTAGATGTTTTTCAAATAACTTGTTTATGTCTATTAGACACATGAAAAAAAAAGAACATAGAAACACCAGGTTCCCATTACTTCTCGTTCTTAGCACTAAGCAATTTACTTACACAAGCCTGTTTACATTATTTGCAGGACAGGGCAGCTCACTTCTTCTGAACATGCAAAATCTACATTTATTATTACATTTGTTTGCCTCTAGGTGTCCACATACTGTCATTTGATGCAGCCAAGTTCTCAACAAAACTGTTTCCATTGTTTTGATTTAATATTTCTGTTATCAGACAACCAAAGTAATATGAAATAATAACTGAAAAAAATCCTAAATTATGATCATTATTCAATCACTGAAAAGAATCACTTACCGGCATCTGGACATAAGTCACTATTCCCTGCATTATTATCGTTGTTTTTAACTTCCTGTTTGAATGCCTTCAGGATCCTTTGACTTTTTAGGAGTTTAGTCATTTAAAGTTATTTGATCCCAAAAACCTGCTTCTTTTATGTTTTAATGTATTGTTTTGGTTATAATGTACTGATTGGAGAGCCTGGTCTCATGCAAATGCGCACTAGCACGACTTTCTGTTTCTATTTGGCGTGCTATTAACAAGCTGAAATTAACTTTGGCGTGCATATGATATGCAATTATGCATGTGTTTGACGTGCATTTAATACGCCGTTTTCGCGTGCATACTCGTATGTGGCTTTACGCATCAACACCACAGCACCAATCCTAACGTAGCCCGACTCCTTTTGCATTTATTTAAATATGCCAGAAGTGCCGGTGTACGCAAAAGGATAAAATACAGAAGTACCTGCGTACCGGCCCACTTCAAGCACTGGAATGAACATAACATCAGTTTAAACTGAAAGCGCTGCTCCACTGCCGCTCACTGAACAGAGCAGACGCAGATATAAAGAGAGGGAGGTGCGCGCGCATTGGGAGACCTCACGCACGTTCAGCAAAACCGAAGAGCCTCAGAAACTATATTAGGTTTGTCCAATTATGTGTTTATGTATTGTTGCTAGACACTTTTCGCTAGGTTGGCAGCACTGTGCATTCATTTCTTTAACTATGGGCTGCTAGGTAGTGGGTCAAACAGAAAATGCGCGCTGCGTTAATCGTGCGTTAATAAAATTAGTGCCGTTAAAATTCATTTGCGTTAACGCGCTATTAACGCGTTAATTTTGACAGCCCTAATCGAAATGGATCGAATTTCAATAAAATTAAGGAAATAATTGAAAAGTGAAAAATAAAGTGCTTCACAGGCGTTTTTATTGGGTAGGGTTAGGGGTAGGTCTACAGAGGGCTTTATTTTCCCAATGAGGCAAAATCCATTTAATAAGTTTAATAAAAATGATAATTTAAACTCAATGTTATTAGTAAGTAACATAAATAGCATCTAACTAGTATTATTGCGAAGAAAATACTGTTATTTTTACATAATCTAAATAGAATCTTTTTTGTGCATAATTGACTTTAGGTTAACTTAATTTAGGTTGATGCTGGAAGTCCTCATGCTAGCAACTTTCTGACTTGCTGTGACTTTTGTAAAAAAAAAAAAAAAAAAAAAAAAGTAGTATCTTTTTGCCATATTCTTGTTTCTAATTTGTCATTTTCTCCTCAAGAATTTTCTCTCATGTCTTATTCTAATACAGAGGCTTGTTATATAATCTATAGTTGAGGTCAAAAGTTTACATACACCTTTGCAGAATCTTCAAAATGTGAATTATTTTACCAAAATAAGAGATCATACAAAATGCATGTTCTTTTTTTTTTCATTTAGTACTGACCTGAATAAGGTGTTTCACATAAAAAGACATTTACATATAGTCCACAAAAGATAAATGGTTATATTTATTAAAATCACCCTGTTCAAAAGTTTACATGCGCTTGGTTCTTAATACTATGTTGTTACCTGAATGATCCACAGTTTTTGTTTTTTTTGTTTAGTGATAGTTGTTCATGAGTCCCTTGTTTGTCCTGAATGGTTAAACTGCGCGCTGTTCTTGTGTATTTGAACCCTTTCCAACAATGACTGTATTTTTTCTTTTCACACTCATATGCAACAATTACAGAAGTTTCACTGATGCTCCAGAAGGAAACCCAATGCATTAAAGGCCAAGGTGTGAAAACTTTTCTTAATTTGAAGATCAGAATAAACCCACTTATTTTGTCTTCTGGGAAACATATAAGTATCCTCTGAAGGGCAGTACTAAATAAAATGTATATATGTAGGAAAAATAAGAATCTTCATTCTGTTCAAAAGTTTACACCCCTTGCTCTTAATGCATCAGTGAGCGTTTGACCCTTCTGTAATAGTTGCATATGAGTCCCTCAGTTGTCCTCAGTGTGAAAAGATGGATCTTAAAATCACAAAGTCATTGTTGGAAAGGGTTCAAATACACAAAAATGCTGAAAAACCAAAGAATTTGTGGGTAACAGCAAAGTATTAAGAATCAAGCCAATGTAAACTTTTAAATGGGGTAATTTTTATAAATTCAACTATTATTTCCTCTTGTGGACTATGTGTAAATGTCTTTTATGTGAGAGATCCTATTCAGGTCAGTAATAAATTAAAAATGAACATGCATTTTGTATGATTGGTAAAATAATTAACATTTTGCAGATTCTGACCTCAAAAGTATACGCAAATGTAATGCTACAGTACATTTAACAATAAACACTTACGATTTTGCATTTGGGTGATTAACATTCCACTTAAAACTACTAATATTAAGCTTATCCTGTTATAATTACTACGGATGCAGTTAATGTGGCCATGTTAACTGACAAAGCGGAGTGACTCTTTTAAAAATGCATTTGTCACACAGCAGGTCAATATGATAAAGTAGAAAGTCTTAAATATAGCAGCTCAAGTATGCATGTCATATATTAATTTTAACCGGAAATGTCAATGCACGTGTTTTGTGTCAGCTGTCCGTCAACTTTACATATTACCATCTATCCACAGCCTCATGTGCGAAAAGAGGATCTTTGAGACGGTGAACAGTGTTCGGCATCCGTTCCTGGTAAACCTCTTCGCTTGTTTCCAGACCAAGGAGCATGTGTGTTTCGTCATGGAGTACGCAGCAGGAGGAGACCTGATGATGCACATTCATGCAGATGTGTTCTCAGAGCCACGCTCTGTGTGAGTGACTGACTAAATTTACTATTTCTGCTGGCACTTAACCGTTTTCCACTTAAAAAGCCAAAAGTTGGATTTTCATCTAAAATGACTTGTTTTTATGTCCTCAGTTTTTATGCTGCTTGTGTAGTTTTGGGCCTGCAATATCTGCATGACCATAAAATAGTGTACAGGTAAGTGTCAGTCCTGAATGTCAAAAAAAAAAAAAAAAGTTTATGAACGTTTTATGAACCCCATGTGACTCTCTTGAACTTTCTTCTGCAGGGATTTGAAATTAGATAACCTTTTGTTAGATACTGAGGGATATGTCAAGATTGCAGATTTTGGTCTCTGCAAAGAAGGTAGATTTTTTTTTTCTATTAGTAATGCTACTAAAGTTTATGTGATTTGTCTGTTGTCAGTAATGTGGGTGTAACTCATTCCATCTCTTGTCACGTAGGAATGGGCTTTAAAGATCGTACTAGTACGTTCTGTGGCACTCCTGAGTTCTTAGCGCCGGAAGTTTTAACTGAGACGTCATACACAAGAGCGGTGGACTGGTGGGGTCTGGGAGTTCTCATATTTGAGATGTTGGTTGGAGAGGTATGATCGATGGATATTCGATTGATCCGCAAGGGGACATTTATGAAGAGTACACTTCATATTATTTTCTTTCAGATGACTAAATATTTGGAAAGACATGTATTGACTTAACTGTTAGTAGGGCCATTCTACAGAATTGGTGCATCTGCTGTCCCACAACCAAAAAAACACATTTGTGACCCTGGATCACAAAATCAGTTTTAAGTAGCATGGGTATATTTGTAGCAGTAGCCAAAAATGCATTGTATGGGTCAGAATGATTGATTTTTCTTTTATGCCAAAAATCATTAGGATATTAAGTAAAGATCCTGTTCCATGAAGATAATTTGTCAATTTCCTCCTCTAAATATATCAAAACCCTATTTTAGATTAGTGATATGCATTGCCAAGAACTTCATTTGGACAACTTTAAAGGCGATTTTCTCAGTATAATATTGTTCTGTCCTAACTTGCAGCTTTTTTATTTAGCTTTCAGATGATGTGTACATCTCAGTTTCAAAAAATGACTGGTTTTGTGGTCCAAGGTCACATTTAAAAAGCATTTAAGTATCCAAATCTTAGATGTTTACTTAGATCTACTAATTTTCTATTGAAACCCACGATAATATTTATAATATTCAGTAAGCTTTATATTTATATATATATATATATATATATATATAAAATCATCATTTATTGGGTACTTTCAGTTGGTAGGTTGCTGTCCTGAACCTTAACCCCTAAATTTCAACTTATGAAAATATTAAACAATTTTTTGTATTTTTTCCATTGTTGTTTTTAAAAGTATCCTTTTGATTCTATTAAAAATATTTTAAAATATTTCATTTTTTTCGGTAACACTTTACAATAAGGTTCATTAGTTAAACCTTAGTTAATGTATTAACTAACATGAACTAACCATGAGCAATACATTTGTTACTGTATTAACTAATCTTTATTACCGTTAGTTAACGGAAATACAGTTGTTCATTGTTTGTTCATGTTAGTTCACGCTGCATTAACTAATGTTAACAAAATTGTAATAATGCATTAGTAAATGTTGAAATTATCATTAACAAAGATTAATAAATACTGTATAAGTGCAGTTCATTATTAGTTCATGTTAACTAATGTGGTTAACTAATGTTAACTAATGAACCTTATTGTAAAGTGTTACCTTTTTTTCTTTGTAAATTATGAAACATTATGTAAAAAATGTTCATGTCACTACCGAAACAGTGTGAGTTTTAGTCCAATGGCTGAGACTGATTTTAACTACAACCCTAAATTTATGATCAGGAAATCTCTCTCATAGCTACAAGGTGTGAGTAGATAGGCCCAATCATTTTGAGGTAAATGTGTTCAAAACTCTGAAAAATCTGTGTGTAACTTTAAGAAATGCAACTACCGAACACCTTTTTTCTGCAATTAGGCACACTTTTTTGGAAGTTATTCCATAACATTTAGTTTTTATGTGTACAACTTTTCAGAACTGTGCTAGGGTAACCAGTACGATTAGCATCTTTGAACTAGGTTCAAAAGTATCACAAATTGTCACTACCGAAACATTTGGTGGCGTTTCAGTAGTTCAGTAGTGGGGGGGAGGGTGTTATTTCATAAAGTTGTTACTACCGAAACATGTTGTTTCGGTAGTGACAAAAGGGAACACACAGTCCTTTATTTAGGGGAAATAAACTAAATTTTAGTACAGTTATGCACTTTTTGTGTTTTAGTAGTGTTTTAATATGCATTGTCAAAAATAAAGTATACTGAATTATCAACTAAGATGTTATGATAGTTTTTGGTTCAATGTATATTCAAACTAATGAATCCTTAACTTTGAAATCAGTATGATCAGCTTTTTGCCTTTTACAGAGAAAAATTGGATTCGAAATACAACAAATCTCATAAATTACACTTGAAATATTGTTAAAAATGTAATTGTTATTGATTTAGCATTTTTAAAAGGTACCTATTAAGCTAAATCTTAATAGGTCGATATAACCCTTCTAATTGAGCAAACAAATTATTTGGAAAAATAAACTTTGTTTTTCTCTGACTTTAGACCAATTCTGCAGAATAGCCATTTCCATATAATGGAACCTAAGTCTTTCCCTGGTTTACAGACCACAGCAATTCATGCAACAGAGTTTGTCAGCCTGTCTGATGTAGACCAATGGACCGTTCGCACAGAACCTGTTCAAACATTCCATCTGTGCTGTTTGACGTTCACTGTTTTTCAGCGCCTTGCTCTATGAGCGCCATGGTTTTAATACAGTGTGTCAAGCAGTTAAACTTCAGCAAAACGTCCATCAAGTTTGCTGCATTCTGTTCCGTTTTGTTTCTTTCTATCCAGCTTCCAGTTTTTTTAAAGCAAGACTCCATTCCATGTAAACCGTTCTCAGTGTGGTGGTTGCAAACTAAAGATGAACTGCATCATTTGAGCACTGATAGCACTGTTATTGCCTAATAATTCGAAATTATTAAGTACTTTATTATTTTTTTACTGATCTAGTACTGATTGGCTCATGTTCAATGATATGGAAATGATACGAAGTATTAAATTTATTTTAATTACAGTCCCCGTTCCCTGGTGATGATGAAGAGGAGGTGTTTGACAGCATTGTTAACGATGAAGTTCGCTATCCCAGGTTCCTCTCCACAGAAGCCATTTCCATAATGAGAAGGGTATGTTTGGATGTGTCCTGCTATGGTTAAACCATTGTCGTAGACTACAGCTTTATTACAAAAAGACTGTTTCTTTTTGACACTTTTATATTCTCTAATTAATTTGCAAGCTAGCTGTTTATAAGCTTTAAACATTCTCTTCCTTATCCAGTTGTTAAGGAGAAATCCAGAGCGGCGCCTTGGCGCAGGAGAACAAGATGCAGAGGAAGTCAAAAGGCATCCGTTTTTCAGAGTAGGCTATCTGTTTAACCCTTTTTCTTACTTTCAAATGTCACTGAAAAGTCTCCTTACCACACGTTTGTTTATTTTTCCTCAGAATATGGATTGGGCTGGACTGCTGGCAAAGAAGATCCGGCCTCCATTTGTGCCGACCATCAAAAGCCGTGAAGATGTTAGTAACTTTGACGACGAATTCACCTCAGAGGCACCGATATTGACTCCACCTCGTGAGCCGAGGGTTCTGACAGTCAACGAGCAGGAGATGTTTGGAGACTTTGACTACATTGCTGACTGGTGTTAACCCAGATCCTCATAATCCCTGTTCACACATGCTCAACACTGAACCAGCCGAACAACTCCCTCTCTGTAGGACACATTGGAAAAGAAACTGCTTTCCCTCTATGCTCTTATTGTGCCATTTAAGGGATTGGCAATAACCTGTTTTAAGAAACAAGAATGAAGTGGTTGAGTCTTGGTAGCCCAATGTGGAACCTTTTTTTTTTTTTTTTTTTTTTTTTTAAATTGTCAGAGCACTGGGACGCTGATTGGTGACCATTATAAACTTGTGAGGATTCAACAGGATCAACTGCAGCTTCCCTCTACATTTTCCTACACATTTTCTTTGCTTTTAGAAGCTAAAATGTGCCTACCGTCTTCAGATTTTGGGATTTTCGACACAACTGAAGAACTGAACCCGACCAAGATATCAAATTGCAAATACTTCACTCCATAATAGGAGCATCTTGCAAGACGAGCAACCTCAAGAGTTCTCTTGAATTATTTATTTTCTTGTATTCCCGTCAATGCCTTAAATTCTTTACAGGGCTTCCAAACAATAACCATCAGGTACAGAAAACCTACCAAAGCGTTCCTGCCAAATGTTCTTCTAAAAACCTTGGCCAAGAGCACAGATAAATGAACTTGAATTTTATCAAGGCAAATGAAAAAGAGAGAAAGCTGCGATTTTAATTGATCTTCTTTTAATTTCTATAAAAGTATCCTTGTACTCTAATCATCAAAAGAAACGTAAGTTATAGTTTTATACTGTATTTTTAGAATATTAGCCATTTGGATCTGCTGTATGTTATGACAATGGTTGTACACATATATATGAATTGTAAGATTATCATTTTGGAGAGGGCAGCTCAAAGTTGAGAGCAATTCTGAACTTTTCAAATGGAATGTAAAAATGTATATTCATGAAAACAAACAAAAAAAAAATGTATATTTTTGGCATGTGGTCATGCCAAAGCTGGCTGTATGTTTTATTAGTTGACATTTTTTAAAGGATATTTGTAGTCTGTTTCAGATCTTTGTAATTTTGCAACGATTTCTCACAATTTAGCCATTTGTGGTTGTATATGTCAACATTAAACCACCTTTAATAGAACTGGTTTCGTATGTCTGTGATCACCATTCCTACTTGTTAAACACATTCATTCCTACAATGAACTCACCCCGCTCCGAGTAAGATTATGATGGACTCCTGCCAACAATTCCACTCGAGTGTATCATGAAACTTTCCTCAAATACATTCTGTACACCAACTGACACCTGGTTTCTGTCTATTCCTCTTGGTAAAAGCTTCACAGAAGAATGTGAGTGCTCCAGGCAAATTAATGAAGACACAACACCCATAATATCAACTAAGTACGTTTACATGCGTTCACACTTGTAGTTTGGTTCGTTTGGGTTATTTGGTCCAAACCAAAAAGGAAATTTATTTTATTTTTACCACCTGCAAACTCGCAAAGAGCTTATACAGGTGCTGGTCATATAATTAGAATATCTTCAAAAAGTTGATTTATTTCACTAATTCCATTCAAGAAGTGAAACTTGTATAATGTATACATTATTCCACACAGACTGATATATTTCAAGTGTTTATTTCTTTTAATTTTGATGATTATAACCGACAACTGATGAAAACCCCAATTCAGGCCCCGTTTACACGAAGGGAAAACGCAGATATTTCCCTGCGGTTTGGCCTCTCATTTACACGAAAACCCCGTTTTTATCACAGAAAACGATTATTTCTAAAAACTCCGGCCAAAGTGGATAAATTAGAAAACGCCGTTTTCACGTTGTAGTGTGGACTGTGAAAACGGAGGCTTTTGAAAACGATGACGCATATTTATAGTCATGTGACGCATATTGTACCAAAAGAATATCTATGTTTACACCAGTAATTGTGCCTGTGCTATTCACACACTGCTGCTAAAGAGATTTACCTTGTACACTCTTCAAATTACAGTCCTAAAATGATGACGGAAAATTTACTCACAGTTGCTGTCCTGCAAAACATGACGACAACTGCTTTTCAGATAAAATATGAATGAGCGTGATATATAGACGCGTCAGTGGATAATGAGATATTTCCGTAAATTATCCCGCCAGAAGAATTGCGTGAAAACTTATTACGTCTGTATAAGTTTGGAGGCTTTACGCATGCGCAGTAAGGCGAATTTGCTGTTTTCCTACGTTTCAGTGTGGATGAGAAACTTTTGGAAAACGCTTGGAAACGCTAGTGTGGACGGAGAGCATTTTAAAATGAAAACTCCGTTTTCAAATGTATCCGGATTAATGTAAACGTAGCCTCAGTATCTCAGAAAATTAGAATATTGTGAAAAGGTTCAGTATTGAAGACACCTGGTACCACACTCTAATTAGCTAATTAACTCAAAACACCTGCAAAGGCCTTTAAATGGTCTCTCAGTCTAGTTCTGTAGGCTACACAATCGATTTGACAGTTGTCCAAAAGACGACCATTGACACCTTGCACAAGGAGAGCAAGACACAAAGGTCATTGCAAAAGAGGCTGGCTGTTCACAGAGCTCTGTGTCCAAGCACATTAATAGAGAGGCGAAGGGAAGGAAAAGATGTGGTAGAAAAAAGTGTACAAGCAATAGGGATAACCGCAGGCCTGATAGTGGAAAAAATTCCTGAGCCTGAACTTTTTTCCCCCGTGCCCCCCGAGGTGAGTGGGGTGGAGGTACTATGTATGCGACGCACTTTTAACACATAACTTGTTGGTTCAGTTCAGTCAGATAAAGGTTTTTTACAAAAAAAGCTTATAGATTGGCATTTCAGCCTTTATCCCATTAAAATGAATAAATCAAGTATATAATGCATAACATTTATTTAAAACAATGTCCTAATTGTTTAGATTTTTAGAAAGCACATTAACTTCTTTCACATTTACAACTCTGTGTTTGCATAAAAAACATTGGTCGAGATTTGCAATAATCTGACCAAAAACAGCTAAAAATTTGGACGTGCAAATTAATTCTATGTCACGAGGGGGCGCTTTAGGAGCGCTGAAATATTACGGTTTCCCTAATGGCTGAAAGCAAAGCAGCATTAACGCTGTTTTATCAGTAATGAAATGAAAATGCCAACGACACGTTTCTGAGGACAGTCGCTTCACTTCAGATACATTCATATAAAGACAACAGTGCCGCGTTTTGACTTTGAAAGTGCAGTGAGCATATTTATTCAATGAAATCATTGCCTCTTAAAGTTTAATCCAGCTCTATCGCGATTCTCGTCTTTCCGTCCCCAACTGTAAGACCTCTTAAAATAATTAATCCTCTTCTTTTACTATTTAAAATATTTACCACTTTTTATGGCCTTAAATTTGATACAACTAAATTGAGGAGTTTTAAGGACCCCATGAGCCCTCTACTCAGGATAGCCGTCGGGCAGCCGGTCAAATAATGTTGGTAGCCCGACTGGAAAACCCAATAGCTCCGGGACGTCGGGCTAGCGATTTTGCGAGCCCTGTAAATATGCCTTTATCGAAATCCTTAATGTCTTCCCCTGGCTTCATAAACATAGCCATGACTTACGGTTTGAGTTGCCAGTAGGAGACAATTGTACAGTATGGGAGCTAAAAACACCTTCGCGCATGGAGCATTGCCTTAACCTGTATCAATCTATTTGACAAAGACACAAGGCCCGCCCCTTCCCTACTTCTGATTGGCTCATCGGCTAGAATGTGACTTGTTGGAGACGTTGAGCGTCAAGCTGCTCTCTGACCTGCACATCTCAGAGAAATGACAGATCAATATCCGCGAACCTGATTTTTTTTCTTCCCGCAGCCACAGTACGCCGGAAATCCGGCGTGGTGCCGGAACGCTATCACCCCTGTAACCGCACCCTGGAGAGAATTGTGAAACAAAATGTGTCTCCCCCATTCAAAAATGTGGGGGTGATTCACAAAGAGTGAACTGCAGCTGGAGTCAGTGCTTCAAGAACCACTAACGCACAGACGTATGCAAGACATGGGTTTCAGCTGTCGCATTCCTTGTGTCAAGCCACTCTTGAACAACAGACAGCGTCAGAAGCATCTCGCCTGGGCTAAAGACAAAAAGGACTGGACTGCTGCTGAGTGCTCTGAAGTTATGTTCTCTGATTAAAGTAAATTTTGTATTTCCTTTGGAAATCAGGGTCCCAGAGTCTGGAGGAAGAGAGGAGAGGCACAGAATCCATGTTGCTTGAGGTCCAGTGTAAAGTTTCCACAGTCAGTGATGGTTTGGGTTGCCATGTCATCTGCTGGTGTTGGTCCACTGTGTTTTCTGAGGTCCAAGGTCAACGCAGCTGTATACCAGGATGTTTTAGAGCACTTCATGCTTCCTGCTGCTGACCAACTTTATGGAGATGCAGATTTCATTTTCCAACAGGACTTGGCACCTGCACACAGTGCCAAAGCTACCTGGTTTAAGGACTATGGTATCCCTGTTCTTAATTGGCCAGCAAACTCACCTGACCTTGGGAAGAGGAAGATGCGATATGCCAGACCCAACAATGCTGAAGGCCACTATCAGAGAAACCTGGGCTCTCATAACACTTGAACAGTGCCACAGACTGATCGACTCCATGCCACGTCGCATTGCTGCAGTAATTCAGGCAAAAGGAGCCCCAATTAAGTATTGAGTGCTGTACATGCTCATACTTTTCAGTTGGCCAAGATTTCTAAAAATCCTTTCTTTGTATTGGTCTTAAGTAATATTCAAATTTTCTGAGATACTGAATTTGAAGGGTTTTCATTAGTTGTCAGTTATAATCATCAAAATTAAAAGAAATAAACACTTGAAATATATCAGTCTGTGTGGAAAGAATGTATACATTATACAAGTTTCACTTCTTGAATGGAATCCGAATTAGTGAAATAAATCAACTTTTTGAAGATATTCCAATTATATGACCAGCACCTGTATAAAAGCCACTTTACCTACTCGTTGCTCCATGTTTGCCTTCTGTAAATTTGTTCTGGATAAACCGATTGTTCCCTTAATGAAATCATGTCGCATATTGTCATTACTTACTATTTTTGATTAGATTAGAAGTGTTTGGTCTGTGTTGCATTCATATTTCATTCAAACCGCACCCGAGTTTGTTTTGAAGCGGACCAAGACCCATCTTTTTACGGTCTCAGTCTGCTTGTTTGGTGCACACCAAAATTCGGATGCCAGTGTTCACACTTACTTAAATGAAACACACTAACAGAGCAATCTACTAGAATAGAAATAAAGTTTGTCAAAATGTTGTACTAACAGACACTATATGCATGTTTGATGTCACTAAAATCACAAATAGCCTACAACATTTTGGATGTAAACGCGATTAATCTTTTGGCGTAACGTTACTTCTAACCTTATTGGCTTTCCATATCGAAAAAAAATCTTAGTTCTTAGTATGTAACTTTATATTTAAACGTGTTGGCGGGCTGTCTGTTAAGAAATAAGAACTGATTTACTACAACGAAAATGTGGTAAATCTTACTACAGAAGATGACTGACGGTCTGTCTGGTCAAACCTGACGTACAAGTTTTAGTAGCTACTTGCCGTAACATTGTGTTTTTGTATCAGTGGCAGATGAAACCGGTCTAGAGAATTTACTAATAAGCTAATTTTTTACCGTTTCCTGCTGTGGGTGGCGTTTGACAAAATCTCAGTGAAAAAAAGCAGAAGCCGTTTTTGATGTTTGAGTCACCTCGCCTGTCAACTGAGGAGAAGAAGAAAGTTATCGCTCTGCGGGTCTAACTGGTCCAGTTTGGGTGTGTATGTGAGAGTCACTTTATGACTAATAAGGGTTTCCCATGGAAAGCAAGTTGCTTCATTCACTCCGTGAACTTTCATAACTCCCTCCTCTCTGTGTTCAAGATTATGGTAATGTGTTTTAACAGCCTCATCTCTTCAGCACAGTATCATAAACGTGAAATACTCCCATTGTGCTGTTTTTAAAGGAAAACAATTATTTGGTGCAAAATGGTGTATGAAGCAACACTGTTATCTGGCATGATTTGAGAACATTCCAGGGAGCATCTTTTGCTACATCTGACCATTTGCACAAACTCACATGGTAAATGTCAAAATGTACTTATTTGATTAGTGACCTGGAAAAGTCTTACATATTTATTTAATGTCATAAGAAATGTTTTAAAACAATAATAAGGGCATGGCATGACCCCTTTAAACTTTGTTTCCAGGTTTAAATTAGATTAAAACAGATTTCAAAGTGGACTCAAGGCTTTTGAACAGCAGTGTAAATCTGATTTCGCTGTCTGATAGTCAGTGACCAGACGTTATCTTGGAAAATTGTCACAGAAATAGTAGGGTACATGCTCTCCAGGGGATAGTCAGGACATGGGACAGATTTACAGACAGGAAGAGGAAAGGGAAGCTGGGAAATAGGTTGGAGAGGATAGGCTCCTCCCTTTACTTGTTGGTGCTTCAGAAAACCTTTCATCTGCATAAGGGAAGTGAAGAAAAAATATAGGAGGGAATTCAGGTGTCAGTGATTAAAGTCCTTAAACTGGGGAACAGGAATTCATAATTCAAGTGTGTCATAGCACAGTTCTGTGGATTCCTGCTATTTCAACACATTTTGAGTTGGGTCTGGTGTGGAAATACTCCAGGTCGTTTTATATTTGCACCTGATTGTAAATATAAATGTATACAACTAAATTATTAGTGAGTAGGCCTACATGAACTGCTTTAGAAAGAGACTTTAGAAATCGACTTGTGCATTTTAGCAAACAATCTTAACATCGATCCGCTCTCTTTGCTGCAAACAGTACCAAAGAGATCAAATTCGAATTCATAGTTTAATAATATAGAATTTATATCATTTTATGTCTCACACTCATGTGTAAATAAGAATATTTACAGGTTGAATGATGCCATCTTGAGGTTGACCAATGATATTGCCCTGTAGGGAACAAAATAAACAAACTTGTGTTTTTGACTTGACAAGACAGTAAAGAGTGACAGATTTATTGGAGAAGTGAAATGGAATGCAGGTCAGACTCAAACCTGTGTCACGACCCACATGAGCAGCACCAATGGCGTAGCAAGTCAAAAGTTATAGGTTAATGTAGGCTCCAAAGCTCATTGTTGTCTTTTCTGAGGTAAATACCATTACATGACTATATACAAGCTGTTTTACTGAAGGTGTAAAGGCTTAGAAATAATATTTAACGTTTTTAAGTCTGTAGTGCGTCTAAAACGGCACCACAGCTATTTTAAGGACATTTTTGAAAGATTTAATTATCACATTCAAATATATAAATACAGAAACTGTTTATTTTATCCTTTATTTAGATCATAATTTTAAACATTCTATAGTTAATGTTAATTGAAAGTTTGGAGAGTGAAGAGTTAAAAACTAATGGCATTTGAGAAGCTACAAAACAAACGTGGTAAAAATGTTTATCGTAAAAAAAAAAATTATATGACTTTCACAAAAAAGGGATATATTACTTTTAATAAGAATAAACTACTGAGCAGAGCTGGGTAGTAACTGATTACATGTATTCTGGATTACGTGATCAGATTCCAAAAATGTATTTTTTGGATTACATGATTTGATTATTTACACAATAGCAATTAATTATTCATAAATTATTGATTCTCCCTAATTCCTCTTTTTCTTTTCAGTTTTTTTTCCTTTCAAAAAAAAAAAAAGCCGACCATTTATATACATTCAGAAAGTTTTGTGAACATTCACACAAAGATCAGTCACTAGTCAGGTGGCGACATGGCATTTGACCACTGATTTACAAAAATATTTTCAGGTTTAAGAAGTGTTTTAACATTTATCCTGAGATTTTAAAATAAATTTTTAAATAATTGAGAATCACATTTGTTCATTTGTTCATCATTTATGGTTTTCTGCCGTTGATTATGGTCACATGACATGCAGGTAAATAAATTAAATATTTCATTTTTTAAATTGATTTTAAAATGATTTCTTTTAATCTAACATTATAGGTTAATGTGTCTTCATAATTCATTTTCAAGTCTTCATAATTTGTAGCGCGGCAGCCATCCAATAGCTAATCGCAATTACTTTTAATATAACACAAATTATTAAATTCTCTCAATTTTAATCACGAAATACAAACAATACATTTGTTTTTCCACTCTTTAAAAGGTTTGTTCACTCAAAAATGAAAATTCTGTTATTAATTACTCATCCTGATGCTGTTCCAAACCTGTAAGTTCATCTTTGGAACACAAATTAAGATATTTTTGATGAAATCTGAGAGCTCTCTAAACCTCCATTGACAGCAAAGGTCCTACCACAGTCTATGTCCAGAAAGGTACCAAGAACATTGACAAAATAGTCGATGGAACATCAGTGGTTCAACCATAATTTTATAAAGCTACGAGAATACCGGTTTACCTTCTTCCTTTCATTGCGAAAACACTTGAACGAGCTGTGTTTAACCAAGTCTTAGTCTTTCACACACAGAACAACCTCCTAGACAGCAACCAGTCTGGTTTCAGAAGTGGACATTCAACTAAGACTGCCTTGCTTTCAGTTGTTGAAACCCTAAGACTGGCAAGAGCGGGTTCCAAATCTTCAATACTTATCTTGCTGGATCTTTCCGCTGCTTTTGACACGGTTAACCACCAGATTCTCCTGTCAACCCTACTGGCAAAGGGCTTCTCAGGAACCACACTCCAGTGGTTTGAGTCTTACCTCTCAGACAGATACTTCAAGGTAAATTGGAGATGCGTGGTATCCAAGTCGCAACATTTAGCTACTGGAGTACCTCAGGGCTCAGTTCTTGGACCACTTCTCTTCTGTCTACATGGCATCACTCAGAACCATGGCTTTTCATATAACTGCTATTCTGATGACACTCAACTCTACCTCCCATTCCATCCTGATGATCCGACGATAACTGCTCGAATTTCAGCTTGTCTAACAGACATTTCTCGCTGGATGAAGGACCATCATCTTCAGCTCAACCTTGCCAAGACAGAACTGCTCGTGGTTCCATCAAATCCATCGTTTCATCACAATTTCACCATCCAGTTAGGGCACATCAACCATAACTCCTTCAAAAACAGCCAGAAACCTTGGAGTTGTAATTGATGATCCGCTGACTTTCTCAGACCACATTTCTATAACTGCCTGGTCCTGCAGATTTGCTTTATTCAACATGAGAAAGATCAGGCCCTTTCTTTCGGAACATGCTTCACAACTCCTTGGTCAAGCTCTTGTTCTGTCCAGACTGGACTATTGTAATGCTCTTTTAGCAGGTCTTCCAGCCAGTTATATCAAACCTTTACAATTAATCCAGAATGAGGCTGCAAGAAAAAAATTTAATGAGCCGAAAAGAACTCATGTCACAACTCTCTATCAATTTGCACTGGCTACCAATAGTTGCTCGCATAAAATTCAGGGCATTAATGTTTGCCTACAAAACCACCACTGACTCTGCACCCCTTTTTCTAAATTCATTACTTCAGACTTATGCGCACTCTAGAAGCTTGCGTTCTGCAAGTGAACGGCCCATTATTATGCCATCCCAAAGAGTCACAAAATCACTTTCACAGACTTTCACATTAAATGTACCATTAAGCCTCAAACACTAGTTTCTTTTTTTATTCTCTGATTCAATCAAAAATAACTTAATTTGTGTTCCGAAGATGAACGAAGGTCTTATGGGTTTGGAACAACATAAGGGTGACTAATTAATGACAGACTTTTCATTTTTGGGTGAACTATCCCTTTAATGTGGCGTGAGATCACTATATTCACCTCACACTCTAAAAAGTGCTGGGTTGTTTTTGTAAACACATTGCTGGGTTAATTGTGCTGGGTCAAAATGTTGGGTTGTTTGAGGCACTGTAAACACACAGTTGGGTTGATCATGCTGGGTCTAATGGACTATAAGGGGTTCTTTCACTATGAACACCTGGGTTGGGTTATTTTGACCCAACCGGTTTGTTTATTTTTTTCACTTCATCGAACATTTTGGATTCTTCACTCGTCTCCTCGCCAGGCGGTCACGCACCTCGCAGCAAGCAGGATTATAAGGTAAATTAATATGATTATATCATTATTTACCTTTATTTTTAATAAGTTGTGTTTTAGAGCACACTGATTTCACTGTTTAATGCAATATTTGATATGTCGCTGTGCGGGGTTGGCATTTTATTCCGTGAATGACGAACGTTGTAACTTAAGCAGCCTAGCCCTAGCGATGTACTTTTTTGCCTCAACAATCGCTTTATTGTTATATAAAGTGTGTGTGTGTGTGTGTGTGTGTGTGTGTGTGTGTGTGTGTGTGTGTGTGTGTGTAGTGTTATTTGTATAACTTACAGTATACACATGGCCTTTATTTTAACGCCTTATGGAAAGAGTAGGTCAGAAATACGGGGGTAAGTTCCTTTACTGTCTGCATACTGTATGGCTTTGTAATGTTTTGTCAAAATTAGATAATTCCATACAAAAATGTATCTTTTAAGGGCATATTTTTTCAAGTAAATGTCTGCGACGTGCCGAATCCAACGATAGATCCATATGTTTTATGTTGAGCATTTTCGCGCTTTTTTCCTTGAGGTAACTTATCTGCATTAGCTAAAACGCTATGTCCCTTACTTTAATAATGTTAAACCACAATATGACTGGTATGTACTATTGTTTATTACTTAAATGTAATGTTGTCTTAGCTACAGTATGTAAAGTTAGACTTAATCTCTCGTGGTGTATGCGGACGTTCACATGTCGTGTTTTTTGCGCACTGACTGAAGTTTGTTATTTCAGATGTAGATGCCTATATACGCTCATAATGGAAGCTCGTTTTTCCAGGCACGGGACATGGTTGCTTAGCAACGGCAGACGCCATGTGAGAGCAAGCTGCGTTTTGGAAAGAATGAGAAAGCGACGCGTCTTGCGTTTTCACGCGTTTTTAGGCGCGGCATGTGAACGACATTTTAGTGAATGCCTGTGTTGCATTACAAACTAGGAGACCAGTATAAACCTTAAACTTATTGAACCACATTTGTTTTTCAGATTTTATCAGATTTCACAAGACTTTAGGAAGCTATATCCAGAGGCAGACTTTTTGAAGACTGGGCTACAGTTGCAGACCTAATTCTTGCGAGTGCTCAGCAAGGGATAAGGTGACATGACTTAAGGTAAGCTTTTTCTTATAATATGTCAATCTATAAAAAACATATGCAACTGTATTTGACACACATCAACTGGTAAATACAATGGTACAGTAACACTTAACTAGTTGCTTATTAGCTTGTATATTGGCTGTCAATTAGTACTTATGAAGCACAAACTGATGCCTTATTCTGCATGAGCATATTCTACATCCCTGAATCTGACCCCATACCTATACTTGACCTGCAGTAGTTGAATGAGGGTGGGAATTAATTTGCATTATTTAAAGGAATGAAGAAATCTTCATATGAAAGTGTTTCAGTTTGTTGTTTTGATTATAAAATATGTCTCACAGTTTGCATATTATTCCTATGGTTTAGATGCTAAAGGGGAAAGTGCTTTCAAAGTCCTGCCCACTCTGGATAAAAGGTCTTCAGACCCACAACCACGCAATCCCGGAGGCCATTCATTGACGTACAACCTGTAAGTTTTGTTTTACGTTTTCTGCTCTAATAAGGGTGTATATATATATAAACACAGTGGTGGCCAAAATTATTATAACAGTAGTATTTTCACCAGCTAAAAAAATATTTTAAGTCAGTGTTTGTTATCTTTTGCTGTAGTGTGTCAGTAAGAAATATCAGTTTACATTTCCAAACATTCATTTTGCCTTTAATTGTGTATCCAGTGAGGTTTTTGTTAGCACAACAGCCAATCCTCCAGACAGAGATCTGATCTCATCATCATCCAGTCTGTCTGGAATGACATGAAGAAACAGAACAAACTGAGACAGACTAAATCCAGAAGAACTGTGACAACGTCCCCAAGATGCTTCAAGAGACCTACCTGCAAAGCTACCTGAAAAACTATGTGCAAGTGCACCTACTGTAGGGCAAAAGCTGCTTTAAACACAAAAGGATGATCAAACCAAATGTTGATTTAATTTAGTTAATCAAGGTTAACTGATAAAGAACATTTATTTATGACATTATTTTTGACAGCATCATTTTATGACATTTTTAGACAAGTGCTTAAAACTCTTAACAGTACTGTAGCTTTGCAGTTAGGTCTCTTGGAGCATCTTGGAGACGCTGTCACAGTTCTTCTGGATGATGATGAGAACAGATCCTGTGTGGAGCACTGGCTGTTGTGCAAACAAAAATGTCACTGGATTATCACAATTAATGGCAAAATGAATGGAAATGTAAACCGATATTTCCTACTGACACACTACAGCAAAAGAGAAATCACTGACTTAAAACCTTATTTAGCTGGTGAAAATACTAGTGTTCTAATAATTTTGGCCACAACTGTATGAAAAGTTGAGAAGCAAAATGAGCATTTATTTCATGCCTCTATGTTTATGTTCATAAAATACACTTAACTTAAAATGTTAGTTATGTTGCAAGACTAAATGCCGTATAATTAACAGGTGGGGAGCAACATGGTGGATTTGAGCCTTGGGATGAGACAACAACATTTCTAGACCATCGCCATTGTTCCAGGCCATGCCATTGAAGCGGACTTGTTGCCTGGGAACTTCTCCAGCTTGCAGTATATCATATTGATGGACATAAGTCTTCATGTGTGACGTTTTTGAGGGCAAAAGTTTTTTTTCTTGGCCACTTGTAACATGTTTTAAACTGTAAGAATTGTCTGGTGGACTCTTTGTTTGGCTTAGTTTTAATGGCATGATGTTTGGAATGATTCTAATTTGGTAATAATTCATTTTTGAGTGTTCTGCTGCTGCAATGTTGACATAAAGAATATGAATATAGTGTGCCTTGTTTACAGTTTTGTGTTTAAAAGAAACTGATCTACTAAAACCGTTATTTGTGTCTGTAAGGGTTGGACAAAATGTGTGACAGCTGCACCTATTTGAAAACTGTATTAAAAAGAAATATGAAAACTCATTAAATTGACATTTACAGATGCATTTTTTTGTGTTGTGTAACTGTATTACAGAAAAACAATAATAATTTTACATTCTTTTGTGATTTATATATTATTATTGGTAAATATAAAGGTAGCAAGGCAATTAGACAACAAATAACCCAATATTTAGGTAGTTTTTAACCCAGCAACACAGTTAATCTGACCCACTGGTTGGGTCAAATAAACAACCCAGCATTTTGGGTCAAATGATTTAACCCAGCACTTGGGTCAAAACAACCCAACGCGTGTTCTGTCCCATAGTTACCCAGCAGCTGGGTTATGGTTGGGTTATTTTTTAACCCAGCACTTTTTAGAGTGCAGTTTAAGCTGCATGTGAATCAATCATCTTTTTTTCTGTTCTACTACTTATAGCACAAAATAAACAGGACTAAATACCAGAATACATGTTAAAAAAATCAGAACTTAATAAAATTAATGTAACTGATCAATCATTGTTTTAAAATTGTCAATTAAATAGCTTGTAAATAGCATAACAGTTGCAAATTACCTCAAAAACGCCAACAACATAACTTTTTGTAACAGTTTTTTTTTTTTTTTTTTTTTGAGTATGTGGAATTTTCTCAATGATTAACTTCATTCACGCAATATAACTGAACTCAAAGGAAAAATGTTAATGTGATTAATTTCGTGCAGCCACATTACTCCAGTCTGCAGTATCACACGAATTTTCATAAACCATTTTGATTTGCTGATTTGGTACTTAACAAACATTATCAATATTATTATCTATGGTTTTTTTTTTTTTTTTTTTTTTTAAGTGCTGCTTAATATTTTTGTGTAGACAATGATTCATGGTGTTTTTCTCAGGATTCTTTGGCAAATAGAAAGTTCAAAACAAAAGTATTTAAAATAGAAATAATCCCAACAATAATTTCTTCACTGCCAATTTTGATACACTTTATGTGTCCTTACTATTTAAAAGTACTACTAAAAAAAAAAAAAAAAAAAAACTTACTGACCCAAAGCTCTGACTATTTCTGACTACAAAGCTACACAAATTACCTTTAAAAAGCCAGACAAAATTGGTGATTCCCCCACATTTTATGTATATTTTAACTTTTTAATACAGGCATTAAATTCAGCTAATTTAATACAACTAGTAGCCTGTGCCAGAATATTCATTTAAACATATAATTCTTAATCCCAACAGGGTTTCATGCTGGATCAGGGTTTCAAACTGATCCAGCAAACTAAATACAAACTCTAAAAACACTTCAACCACAGTTTAGGTCATTGTACAAGGATGTAACAATGTAAAATTCAAGTTAAATGTGTTATAAATCTAACCAGTGCTGCACATGTATTACTGCATTATCAGGCTTTCACAGATTAGCCTTGTTCCAGCTCTTCAGAATGGCTTCTGCTGCATCCAAAGTGCTCTCTTGCTGTAGTAAAAAAATATTATAATTATACACCATCAGCACTATTAAGGCATTTCATGTCATTTGCATTAACTGAAGTTAATGCACTCCTTACCTTGATAAAGCACAAACGGATGTATTTCTCAAACTGCTTTACAGAAGCTTCCCCCACAAAAGCTGTTACAGGAATCGCAGCCAGTTTCTAAACAAACAATGAAATCATTATGAAGACAATTCTGTACATTTGCCTGTGTTTTGTCCTGTTATTTATTCCTAAAATCACAAAAGCAAATACCTTCTCTTTTATCATCCATTTGACAAACTTGTAATCATATGCTTCATCATCTCCCATATGTGACAAGTCCTGATCTATAATCAACAAACGAGACAGAACAACACTAAAACAGCTTAAACTTCACACAACCAAAAATGTCACTTTTGCCTCTATAAATATAATTTTCCTTACAAACATCACTTCAAGTTACATACTGAGTGCTGTGACATCCACTATCATAAAGTATCCTCCCTCCGGGACCACTGGAGTCATGCCAGTCTGTCTCAACATGGCTGCCATGCGGTCTCTTTTCCCTTCCAGTTCTACTGCTAGAGAGGTAAAGTAGCAGTCGGGTTGACCCATCAGCTCAAAGTCCCGAAGAAGACCCTGGCCAACAGCCTCCTACTGTGCAGTACAACGCAACTGTGTCACAAGCACAATGCATAGAACAGTGCATTGTATACAACTATGGAAACACATACAGAACTTGCCTGTAATGGAGTGGGACATGTATAGAGACTGTTTTGCATAACAGTCTGGAGGTGTTTGATCAAGTGTTCAGGCCCGATTGACCAACCCAACTGCAAAAAAAAGGCATTATTTATTTATCATTTCATTCTAAATCGGTTTGCTATTTGTGACCCTGGACCACAAAACCAGTCATAAGTCATATGGGTATATTTGTGGCAATAGCCAACAATACATTGTATGTACAACAATGTATACCAACCAACAGCAGAGAGCTTCTGTTTTTCACATGTTGAGTTAATTAAAACAGCTGTTCCCAATGAATCAGGGTAATAAGGATGCTTCAGAACAGCTATTTGGAATGGTATAGAACTTTGGATTTTTCCATAGACTATGACAGTTTGCAAAGGGTATGAATAATTTTGGACATGCCACTTTTTGTTCAAATGTAAATAAAAGCTGAGAAATATTTTTTTTTCCACAATGATGCCTCTTGTACATCATCTTATTATCTTTTGGGAGAAGCCTGTGTCATTTCCAGTCAAAAAAAACTTGCTGGTTGAATAAAAGTAACTCTAAGTCAGAATTTGCCAGGGGTATGAACAATTTCGGGCTTGACTGTAGCTGTTATCGACATGCTCACGTTGCTTTATGTTGAAAACTGGGGGGCCTTTAAAAACTTCAGTATCTTTATTTATTCCGCAGAGAAAAATAACAGCAGATGGGTCTGAATTGACAGGAAGGTAGTAATATATGATAATAAATAAACATGAATGAAGAGTGACGAAAATGGTCAAATACCTTCCATCCAGTCACGCTGAATGTTTTCCCTGCACTGCCGATGGTGATAGTTCTGTCCCACATTCCAGGGAGGGTTGCTGTTAAGATAGAACACAGCAGAATCAGCATTTATACAACTTTATACAACTTGTAATCCACTGACACAAAAAGATAAGATGCAGCACTGGAGAAATATCACATACCTATCTTTACATGCTCATGGCCTTTGTATGTGAGCCATTCATATACCTCATCACTGAAGCATAGGGTGTCATGTTTGATGCAGAGATCTGCAATAGCTTGCAACTCATTCCTACTGAATATCTGGAAATAAAGGAGAGCTTTAGAATATTTCTATCATGACAACTCTGAAGATTTTTGCATTGTAATGGATATGACAATGTTAATTTATTTGGTCTTGGCAGAATAGATTTGCTAACACTTCTGAATTGCTGCTGCTGTTTGTTATTGCTGTTGTTGAAGATTACTGCTGCATTTCAATACATTCACGATATGCCTCTGTGCGTATTTAAGACATACTGCTGCTGCACATGTACATACAGTCAAGCCTGAAATTATTCATACCCCTGGCAAATTCTGACTTAAAGTTACTTTTATTCAACCAGCAAGTTTTTTTTTTTTGACCGGAAATGACACAGGCTTCTCCAAAAAGATAATAAGACGATGTACAAGAGGCACCATTGTGGAAAAAAATACGTCTCAGCTTTTATTTACATTTGAACAAAAAGTGGCATGTCTAAAATTATTTATACCCTTTGCAAACTGTCACAGAATATGGGAAAATCCAAAGTTCTATGCCATTCCAAATAGTCCAATAGTTCTAAAGCAAAGAAGCTCTCTGAGGACCTGCGGCTGCGCATTGAGGCTGCTCACAAGTCAGGAAAGGGCTATAAGACAATATCTAAATGTTTTGAAGTTCCAGTGGCTACAGTGCAAAGTAGTATTAAAAAATACAAGACGTTCCACACTGTGAAAAATCTCAGAGGATGTGGTCGGAAGCCAAAAGTGACACCTGTCCTGGCCAGGAGGATAGTAAGAGAGGTAAAAATAGAATCCAAGGATCACCACCAAGGCCATCCTGATGAATCTGGGCTCTGCTGGTGGCAACATCTCAAGGCAGACAGTCCACAGACACTGCACACCGCTGAGTTCCACGGACGCAGACCAAGAAGGACACCACTTCTCCAGATGCAGCACACAAAAGCCTGCTTGGCCTTTGCAAATGCTCATCTGGACAAAGAAGAAGACTTCTGGTCTTCTGTTTTATGGTTAGATGAACCAAAAATTGAATTGTTTGGTCACAATGATGTAGCCTTCATTTGGCATAAAAAAGGAGAAGCCTTCAACCCTAAGAACACCATCCCCACTGTCAAACATGGCGGTGGGAACCTAATGTTTTTTTTTTTGTTGTTGTTTTTTGTTTTTTTAGCCGGTGGAACAGGGAACTTAATCACAGTAAACGGCACCATGAAAAAGGAGCAATACATCAAAATTCTCAACAACAACAACATCAGGCAGTCTGCAGAGAAACTTGGCCTTGGGCACCAGTGGACATTTCAGCACGACAATGACCCAAAACACACAGCAAAAGTGGTAAAGAAATGTTTAGCAGACAAAACATTAACGTTTTGCAGTGGCCCAGCCAGAGTCCTGACTTAAATCCAATTGAGAATCTGTGGATGGAGCTAAAGGGTGATGGCAAGGAGACCCTTCAACCTGAAAGAGTTGGAGCTCATCACTAAAGATGAATCGGCAAAAATACCAGTGGAGACATGCAAAAAGCTGGTCAGCAATTATAGGAAGCGTTTGATTGCTGCAGTAGCCAAAAAAAAGGCTTTTCTATTGATTACTGAGAAGGGTATGAATAATTTTGGACATGCCACTTTTTGTTCAAATGTAAATAAAAGATAAATAATATTTTTTTCCAAATTATGCCTCTTGTACATCATCCTATTATCTTTTGGGAAAAGCCTGTGTCATTTCCTGTCAAAAAAAAAAATTGCTGGTTAAATAAAAGTAACTTTAAGTCAGAATTTGACAGGGGTATGAATATTTTTTAGGCTTGACTGTATAATAAACTGTAGCAGAACTATACAGGTGGAGCTGGGGAAGGTGGAGGGTTTCAGACCACCCATTAAAGTAGATCAGCTAGCTCATTGGCTGCATATGCAACATGAACCAATCAACCAATTGTCCCAAGTAGTTTAATGCTGTGAATATCGTCAGTTTGCGATAATGACCCATCTAGTGTTTCATGACAGAACTTGGCATTAAAATGCCATTTTGGAACTAAGTGCAATATATGTGACCTTACCTTTCCAATGGGGTTATTAGGAGTGTTGATTATGATAGCCTTGGTCTTGGAGTTGAATTTACTAGCAAGTTCTTCCTGGTCCAGGACCCAGTTGGCACTACTTATACTGGTTGTTGTGGATGATGACTTCTGCAGAACAAGTCAAACAAGAGTTATGTTTAATGGAAATACAGCACAAAGACTCTACACCAAAGAACATTCTTAATGCTAACCTACCAATTGCAAAGGTATTAAAACAGGTTTCCCCCCTGCCATTTTCACCATAGGAACATAGCAGTCAAAAAAAGGTTCTATGATAATAACCTGAATTGAAAAAGGGAGAGTAGAGAAAGTACATGAATCATACTCTAGTGTAATTATGTTGAAAGTATTATATATATAAGTGATCAATAAATATGCTTTACCTCATCTCCCTCCTCAACCAGAGCCTGCATAGAGCTGAACAAAGATCCATATCCACCTACAGTAACCAGGATCTCTTTAAACGGGTCGAGTTGACGGTCATGGACTTTTCCATATACTTTTGACAGGGCTTTAACCAGTGTTGGGTGGCCCTGAAAACAGAAATGTAACTATTTGGGTGCTTTTTTTAACACACACACACACACACACACACACACACACACACACACACGCGCACAATATAGAATAATAATAAAGTGTGGATAAAACATACAAAGCCACGTGTGTACTGGTTCAGTCTGTCAACCATTGCAGCCTGAGCGAGACCCTCTTTCACATAGGAAGGTGGAGGAATGTCTGGGTAACCCTGTCCAAGATTGACAATGGAAGGGTCTGCTGCCACTGAAGTGAAGGCCACCCTTAACAACACAAGAGACACTGTTAGCAATTTTTAACACATGTCTGTGAGAAAGTGTAAGCTAATAATCTTTATTCTTACCATACATTCTTGTCCAGTCCTTCTATCCTTTTCGCGTTCTTATGTTTTATGGATGCCATTTTGCACTGAAAACAATGAAGGAACACAATAAAGAAATGTCAAAGAGAAATGCATAACTCTGTAAAACTTGCACTCACTTGGCAGGATGAGAAAGTTCTAAATCTATTGGTTTGTAACAAGCGTGGAGCAGATCTAAAAATACGAAGTAGATAAAAAGAACTCATATCTGGCAAAAAAAAAAACAAAAAGCCAGGATAGTTTTAAATATTCATTGCTCACTTCAAAACATTGCTGTCACCGATATAAGACTCCTTTCAGTTCATTGGTTGCAGTACAGTAAAGGTATTTTGTGTTTGAAGGCAGCAGATTCCGTCTGATGCAAACACCCCACGCCTCTAAAATTGACCAATCAGTTTGCTCGTTTCAAGGAGTCGATACAAGACTCTAGTGAACAGTTCTGTGTTCTGGAAGTGACTGGTCTTACTATGGTGAGGTTCGTCGATGGTAATTAAGTTACGTGATAACCGTGCTCTTTCGGAACTCTCGATGGAATTTACCAAAGTCCGCATAAGCTGTTTAAATATTTATGAACCATCTTCGAGGATGAGAACTCCGACTCATTTCCGCGAGTCAGTATCTTTTCATTTCAAAGAACTCCAAAAAAGATTCAGTGTCACCAGAAATCCCAACGTGGAATATGAGTCGGTTCACCAAAACGGCACACAAGTTGCATTTCCGTCTGGTTGTAAACGTTTTCCCCCTTAAAACTAGCATTAAAAATGTAATGTAATTATGCCGTAATATATATTTACAGTATGTTTAATTTATAATAATTATTTTGTAAAATAAATACAATTACTTCAAAAATGGTTTTGGCATATGGTGGCTATGGGTAGTCAAATTCGTAATTTCTGGCCTTAGCGATAAACAGGTCAGGAAAAAAAAAAATGAAAACGTACAAAAACTTTGGAAGTGTGCGATATTATCATAAATTAAGCTACAAGCAAAAAGGAAGGAAGAGTTTACCTTTCATCATCGAAACAATGCCACATACTGAACGTTACAACAACAAAGGGTTCAGCAAAGTCAAAAACAGACAGATTTATTTACATTTCTTAATTATATGAACTAAAAATACCCTTTCAGTTTTCTGACAGTAGCAATTTTACTCACGTTTCTTGTGGTCTTGCATAAGTTGTTTGCACCTCTATAGAAAGAAAAGATCCTACAGGAAAAAACATGCCTCGGGCAGGAGTTTTATGTCTGTGGTCTGGGTTAAATTAATCATTCATAGAGGCATCATGATCCAGCCCGCATCTATTTTAGACAATTAATGTTTAATATCAACAGGCTAGCCGTAGCACCTATAAACCTATAAACTTTTTCATACGAACGGCCAAAATATCAAAATAAATTTTTGTTCTTCATTTCAATGTAGATAAATAAATACGATATGAAGATGTGCTTAAATGCCACCCCCCATGTGCGTTCTAATTTTTTTTTTTTTTTTTACATTTGTCGACATATTTAAACACAGCAGATGGCGCTGTAATACGTGATAAATATTAGCTTTGTACTTAAACTTAACTTAAAAGTACACGATGATCAAAACAAAAGCTGATCATCTCAAACAATATTTTACTTATTTTACTCAAGATTAATATTTTACTTCTTAGTCTTGTAATGTTGGTGCTAGTTTCATGTCATTTTAGTATTATTTACAGGTTCACTGAACTAGAGGCTAATCCTGCTAACCAACTGAAGTAAAATAATTATAGAAAAGTGTAACGCTTCACCGTGTTTAAATGTCCTTTCACATCCTTGACATTTAGAAATAAACTTCCCAGTAATAGCCAAGGTTTCCATGTGGCACCGGAAATCCCAACATGGAATATGATTAAGTTCACCACATCCAAAATCTGGATTTCGAATTAGTCTGCTACTCTTTCAGCCATAATTTTGAACAGTCTGTTCTTTTTTGAATTTATACATTTACATTTTAAATGAATTACTTTCCAGTTAAAATCACCATATTTACCTTAGATAATTGCTTCAATTGATGGCTTCACTATACATTAAATCAGGGGTTTTCAGATTTGATGCACTCAGTTATCCCAGAAGTAAACTGGGATAAAGTAAACTAAACTAAACGCTAACATTATAACATAATTCTTATCAATTCATTAGACAGAAATTCAAATAGAAAAACGTGAACATTTTAAAATACAATTCTACACATTTTTCATATCTTCTCCCTATGCAATACCATCACAGACCCCCAGGGGGCCATAAAACTCTGACATTAAATAATAGATTATCTCAGCAGTGTTTGTCTTTTGGGGCAAATTATTCTAAATTAAAGGGGATTCATATTTCCTGTATTTAATCTTTCTCTTAGGCATTTAATATTTAATTGGCTTCCAGCCAGCACTGAATAGTTTCAAGGAAAAACTGAATAGAGATCACTTGCAGCACACTCTGAGATCTCTGAGTGTTTTTTTCCCCTGTGGTATTGTTCTTTTAAATAATCCCATGATAAATGCAATAATAGAAGGAATAACACAAGCTATGCTATTACACAATTGTCATGTAGTAATTTTATTTTGTTAATGTTGTTGTTCCACAGGACATTGTAAACAGTTTCAAAAAGATTGTCATAAAAAGGCATGTTTAAAATGCTTTGTAGGAAATCTAAAATCTTTACAAATCAATTTAACCATTTGAAGGCAGTGTGTTCCTTTATTTGAAATGAAAACATAAATACTGGAAGTAGTTCAGCATTTTACAGTGGTGTGAAAAAATGTTGGCCCCCTTAATGATTTTTTTATATTTTTTGCATGTTTGTCACACTTTAATGTTTCAGATCATCAAACAATTTTAAATATTAATCAAAGATAACATAAGTAAACACAACATGCAGTTTTTAAATAAAGCCCCCCTCCCCCCGTTAAAACGTAACTGTGGTTTATCACACCTAAGACCAAAATATCCTCAAAAGTTACACAAGATGTTGAAATCCAAAGAAATTCAGGAACAAATGAGATAGAAAGTAATTGAGAATTATCAGTCTGGAAAAGGTTATAAAGCCATTTCTAAAGCTTTGGGAGTCCAGCGTACCACAGTCAGAGCCATTATCCACAAATGGTGAAAACACGGAACAGTGGTAAACCTTCCCAGGAGTGGCCGGCTGACCAAAATTACCCCAAGAGCGCAGCGACGAATCATCTAAGAGGTCACTGACTCATCTAAGAGAACTGCAGGCCTCTTTTGCCGCAGTTAAGGTCAGTGTTCATGACTCCACCATAAGAAAGAGACAATGGTCTGCATGGCAGAGTTCCAAGATGAAAACCACTGCTGTGCAAAAAGAACATAAAGGCTCGTCTCAGTTTTGCCAGAACACATCTTAATGATCCCCAAGACATTTGGGAAAATACTCTGTGGACTGACGAGACAAAAGTTGAACTTTTTGGAAGGTGTGTGTCCCAGTACATCTGGCGTAAAAGTAACACAGCATTTCAGAAAATCTTACCAACATCTTACCAGCAGTAAAATATGGTGGTGGTAGTGTGATGGTCTGGGGCTGTTTAGCTGCTTCTGGATCTGGAAGACTTGCTGTGATAAATGGAACCATGAATTCTGCTGTCTACCAAAAATCCTGAAGGACAATGTCTGGCCATCTGTTTGTGAACTCAAGCTGAAGCAAACTTGGGTTCTGCAGCAGGACAATGATCCAAAACACACCAGCAAATCCACCTCTGAATGGCTGAAGAAAAACAAAATGAAGACTTTGGAGGGGCCTAGTCAAAGTCCTGACCTAAATTCTATTGAGATGCTGTGGCATGACCTTAATAAGGTGGTTCATGCTCAAAAACCCTCCAATGTGGCAAATTACAACAATACTGTCGAGATGAGTGTGCCGAAATTCCTGCACATCGCTGTAACAGACTCATCGCAAGTTATCGCAAACGCTTGATTGCAGTTGTTGCTGCTAAGGGTGGCCCAACCAGTTATTAAGTTAAGGGGGCAAACACTTTTTCACACAGGGCCATGTGGGTTTGGATTTTGTTTTCCCTTCTTAATAAAAAACTTCATTCTAAAACTTGTGATTGTGTTTACTTGTGTTATCTTTGATTAATATTTAAATTTGTTTGATGATCTGAAACATTAAAATGTGACAAACATGCAAACAAATAAAAAATCATTAAGGGGCCAACACTTTTTCACACCACTGTATATCACAATCACTGACCATCCATATACAGTATAAAACTTTTCACAGGTTTAGCAACTTGAATTAAAGTAGTATACTGATGTCAACAAAATATGGACATTAATCAAACTGGCTGACATATAAGCAATTTTTGTCTCAGTTACCCAAGTTCTAATCCACCTGGATCATTTTTTAATCTTACACAAGTGCTGTGGCTCACCATGGACTCACAGAGCAATGTCTGGGGGATAAGCCCAGTAGTTCGAACTTCGAAGTGAGGACACAAGAGATATTCAGTTGAGCTGCAGGGTGTTCTGGACAGGAGATGGGATGCACAGGCCGTACTAGCAATTATAGTTTCTTGTGGATGTTCAGAAACTCCCATAGGCAGGATACTTTGACCTATTGTGGGATGGGAGTAGCTATAGTGGTACTGCTGATGTCAAGATTGACTTTGCTTTCATATTTCCTCTATTAGACAAGTGCAATCCATTTTTCCTGAAGAGGCAAAGAGATATTCAATGTTTCTGTTAGGAAAAAGCGTCTGGAGAAGTTACCTCAGGATGAAATACTGGGTCAAGTAGACATCCACCTTATATTTAAAAATGCTGTTTTTGAACTAAGGGAACTAGAAGATTTAAAACGATTAAAACCTACATAACAAGGTAAATATTGCTAGACTATGTGTACCTGCAGACCCAGTGGCCTTGACCAAGTTTTTACAACTGAACAAGATCCTAAAATTAATCCTTATAGTCTGTAGAACCTTTGAGAGCTCTGCATTTATGAAAACATTTTATAAGTCGCAACACCTAATACATCCCTGTTCACACAGTTTTTGAATAGGAAACATGAAAAGAATGTTTAATCTTTTGCATTAGGCTTTATGTCTGCGCTATAATGTGAAACATTATATAAGACACTCTCACATTTTCAGTGTTTAATTATATAAGTAGTCAATAAGGCAAGTTTGAGGAGTCATTAAACAGTGTCACATGATAGAAATGATCTTTTAGAGACATGTACTAATCAAATGTGCACACTGAATGCACTAAAAAGTTGTAGTAAAGAGCAGTGCTGGATAGTAATTGATTACAGTTGAAGTCGAAAGTTTACATGCACCTAGCAAAATCTTTAAAATGGTAATTAGTTTACCAAAATAGAAGGGGTCATACAAAATGCATGTTATTTTTTATTTAGTACGTGACCTGAATAAGATATTTCACATAAAAGGTCTTTGCATATAGTCTACAAGAGAAAATAATTAATAAATAAAAATAAAAATTACCCTGTTCAAAAGTTTACATACACTGGATTCTTAATATCTTAGGGAATTTATTTAGTGATAGTTGTTCATGAGTCCCTTGTTTGTCCTGATTCAGTTAAACTGCCCACTCTTCTTCAGAAAAAATCTTCAAGTCCCACAAATTCTTTGGTTTTTCAGCATTTATGTGCATTTCAACCCTTTCCAGCAATGTCTGTATGATTTTTGAGATCCGTCTTTTCACACCGAGGACAACTGAGTGACTCAAAAGCACACAAAATTGCTGAAAAACCAAAGAATTTGTGGGACCTGAAGGATTTTTGAAGAACAGCGGGCAGTTTAACTGTTCAAGACAAACAAGGGACAACTTTCACTAAACAAGAAAAAAAAACACAGCTCTGGATAATTGAGGTAACAACACAGTATAAAGAAGTGTATGTAAATTTTTATTTTCATTTTTATAAATTTAGCTATTATTTTCTTTTGTGGACTTACATCTTTTATGTGAAATATCTTATTCAGGCAGTACTAAATAAAACAAAAACAAAAAAACATGCATTTTGTATGATCCCTCTTATTTTGGTAAAATAATTAACATTTTGCAGATGCAAGGCGTATGTAAACTTTTGACTTCAACTGTACCTGTATTCTGGATTACATAATCAGATTCCAAGCATTATGTACTTGTAATTTGAGTATATTACATTTTAAATTTCTTATAATCAGATTACAGTTACTTTTTTGGATTACATGATTACGTCACACATGACAGTAAATTATTTATTGATTCTGGAAGTCTGGACGAGTCTGGATGTCATTGTTTTCATGTTTATTAATGTTTGTTCATGTAATGCGGGGATCCCTAAACATTTTGGTCGGCCAAACACCTTAAAATATAATATTTGCTTGAAATATTGCTGGAGTTATTTTAATAATTTAACAAAACATTTGCATGTTTACAGTTCTCTGATGTTGGTTAGTTGCATATACATGCATGCAAACAAATAAAATATCTACCAAAAGCTCTGGTGAAGGGATTGTTTACTCAAAATGAAAATTCTTTAATTTAATCATCCTCACGTTGTTCCAAACCTGTATGACTTGCTTTCTTTTTTGGAACATTTCTATAATAAAATAAAACCCATCACTTAATGTTCTGGAGTTCTTAGGAGTAGAGCAACACTACAATTCTTCTCCTGTATCTTAAGCAGACTAAATTTGGACATTGCCACCTGCAAGAAATAAATCACTTTGAAGCAACTATTTGGTGGGTCATAAATTCTGTCCTTGACATGACATTTACTTTGAAATGTTGTCTGTGCATTTACAAGACTGATTATCTATGCAGCTAATCAACAACACAATGACATTTGTTTCATACACTTTTAAAACAATTATTTAATGGCCGAGTTCCACCACAGAGTAAGTGTAACTCATTTCCAAAGGAACCAGATGTGGAGCCTTTCAGCAGAGCTGATAAAGTGCCTCGGCCTTACAGTGAAAAGGCTTTTAGTTGAGGAAGACCTTTTAAAGTCTTTGCTGACTGCTGCCCATAGTCAAAGAGGGTTTCCATAGAACAAAGAGGGAGCGTGCAAGCAAGCCTAGCAGATGGTGCAGCCAATCAGACACGCTGTAAACATATGATCTAGTACAGAGGCTATGGAGACAGTGGGATGAAATAGTCAAGTTAATGTCTGCTATGGCTGGTGTGGAGGAGGATGACTGTAATGAATAGCTTGTGGATACATTCTAACTTTTTGACGTTAGTATTATAAATATAAATACTAAGAATAAACACTAAAGTACTAAAAAAAAGTTACATTACTCATGTTTAAAACTATTTCTTGAATTGTTGTTTAGTAGTTTCACTCTCTATGTAATTGTGCGGGCCATTTAAATGACAAAGTCAGAAACCCTGTGTGAATTTTACAATAAACCACTGCCTTGCTTGATACATTCTCTCCTGCTCATTCTCCCGTGTCTTTTAGGTTAAACAAGGACTGTTAAACTGTTAAAAACCACAATTAACTTTAGCGTGACGCACAGGAAATGCCTTTATTTACTTGGTTAAAATGGTGGGGATGTAGAGGATATGCTCCTGAGAGTTTCTGTAACAATGAGGTGCTTATGGGTCATGGACAGATGTAGCACGACATAACGCGCAAAATCTAAACGGAAAGTGAGAAAGGCGGTTCTGGGAACGCTATTGTGTACTGAAGACCCGCCCAAGATAGCTCAGCCTATAGCAGCTGGAGGACAGAACTAACCGAGCACCGCAGCCACAAGGACATGCTACAGTCCCCGCTAGAATCTTCAGCTGTAGACGGAGAACGCGCCTTCAAGCCATTTAAAGGTGAGTCAAAACCTAGACCGTTTCTTTCGCGTTATCGGTGTTTGAGACCAAACGTTAACATGGCAGACGTTTATCTTGGATAATTTCATCTTCTTGACGTAATTGTGGGATAGCCGTTCGGGACAGCGTTTAACTTTTCAAACCCTCTCAGTGAGAAAAACGTGGTACAGTTATTGTTCTAAATACGTGTTAGTGGAGCACATGTGTTGAATTTACTCAAACAAATGCTTGAGACAAATAAACATTGAGGAAAGAGTCGATACAGTTCATAGAATATCAATTAAAATTGTGCGTCAGCAAAGTTAAATATTGTATAAGTAAAATATTGTGTTTGTTTGTTTGTTTGTTTTTATTTACTAATGTATACAGATAGTGATTAGCCAGACAGGCCTTTATTTACAATACTTAAAACTTCAGAGAAGAGAGTAGAAGAGATTCATATTAAATGAGCGGATTTAAAATGAAATAAAAAAATAGCATAAGTGAACGTGCGTTGTTTTTGTTTTTTCCTGTGAGTGGAAATTAATGTTGTTTATTTCGATTTCCGTAATTAGCAGTTGAGGAAATCATCCCCACGTAACATTACAGAACATCTATCATCCGTGCAAATGTTTTTACAGTCTTCTGAAAGCGAGTTCTTCATCCTGCTGACTGGATGTGATTCAGACATGCAACGTTTTTTTTCCACGACTATATTTGAGAATCACCCCATTTCCTGGCAGGAAGAGCTGCTCCAGGAGATGGTACAGATCTTTGCTGAGCTGAGTTTAGTAGGATACTTAAAGCTATTAGATTAAATAGCAGATCTGCAGGAACATGCATAGAGCTCCATCCGTTTCTGTACTGCTTATTTCTTGTCTATCATACCTAGTTGGATTTTTCCTTTCAGTCTGCCAGTGGTTTCCATCTAGCAGTGTCTAAGCTTTGGATATAGTGTTGCATTTATCTATGATAATTGTATCTTTAGATAATTTTGTTGTGTTCCTGGAAGTGTCAAGGCATTTCTGGGCATTTTACAAGTTTCAAACCCACATAAGGAAAATATCTTGTGACAAACCCAGCCAGGGACCAGGAGTTCCAGATACTTGAACTGCTGCAGCTGTTCACAAATGTCCAAATATTTTGCACTGCCTGAAGAAGGCTGCCTGTTGAAGCATGTTGCATATACAGTTAAGTTCTTGTACCCTTAGGTTCCTTTTTTTATAATGGTTGTGGCCACTCATTCTGTGCATAGAACACAGGCAGATTGCATCTAAATATGCAAACTTTGATGTTGTCTCCTTCCTTGAGAGATATTTATGAAAGTACAAACTGTATGGATACTGAAGCATTTTTTAACCTGAATAAGACAGATTGTGTTTACTCTGGTGTAAGCACAATTGAAAGGTTAACATTTACAGCAAGTACACCACTTGAGGATTTATGATCAGCTGAGGTCTGGTTTGCTTAATTCATTTGCTGACCAGTTTGTGATGATTGTGTGTACAAGTTTCGCTATACTTTTATACTTCCCCCCCCCCTCATAAGTAAGTTAATTATACACTATACTGTTTAGTTTAGTGCATTCACATGTACAGGGTGTGAAGTGTTATTTCTGTGTGCTCTTGCATGAATGTTTTCACTTATCTGATGTTTTGATCAGGGAGAGTAATTCAGACTATTTGACTTAAAATGGATTTCAGGTGTGTTGCGTCAGGTGCAGGACTACAACCGAGTACTTGTCTAGATTTTCTGAAAGGTGCCTTAGTATGTCTCCTCATTAATAGTGGTTTAAACCATGTGTGGTAGTTTAGTACTTCTCCCCTTCCTTGTGGCATTCTGTGTGAGTGTGTGTTTACTCCTTTGTTGTGTCAATGCTCTCCATCTGCACAGGCCTTTTATAAGTACACATATATAACCCTCGTTTTTGACTGGCTGACTGCTGCAAAGTGAAGCATATGCAGCAGTAATCTCAATAATTAATAAGACCAGTGGAATATGCTTTGTGTATGAAATGATACAAGAAGTGCAGCTCAATAGAGATTAGAGGAAGCCTGGCAGGCTGCCTACATTAGGAATCATTAGAACGTGAGGGCATATTATGCTAGTCTTCATAACAGTGTTGTTTTAAATACTTAAGCTGACCTAAATTATTATCCAGTGTTTTTCAGGACTCATAGGTCATTGCAAATTGCAACTGAAAATTGATTTGCAATTAGAAGTGACCTATGAATCCTGAAAGACACTGGATAAGAATTTAGGAATTAAAGGAACACTCCACTTTTTTTTGGAAATAGGCTCATTCTCCAACTCCCCCTGAGTTAATAAGTTGATTTTTACCGTTTTGAAATCCATTCAGCCGTTCTCCTGTTCTGGCGATATCACTTTTAGCATAGCTTAGCATAGATCATTGAATCCTATTAGACCAATAGCATCGCGTTCAAAAATGACCAACGAGTTTCGATATTTGTTGTATTTAAAACTTGACTCTTCTGTAGTTATATCGTGTACTAAGACCGGTGGAAATGCAAAGCTGTGAGTTTCTAGGCTGATAAGATTAGGAACTACACTTCCATTCCGGCGTAATAGTCAAGGAAGTTTGCTGCCGTAATATGGCCGAAGCAGGCGGAGTATTATCAGAAATGAGTTCCCAGCTAGTTTAGCATTTGCACATGTGCTGCGTGGTATTACTGCTCCTGCTTCAGCCTTATTACAGCAGCAAACTTCCTTCACTATTATGCCAGAATGGGAGTGTAGTTCCTAATCTTATCAGCCTAGAAAATTGAAGCTTTGCATTTCCACCGGTCTTAGTACACGATATAACTACAGAAGAGTCAAGTTTTAAATAGGACAAATATCGAAACTCGTTGGTCATTTTTGAACGTGATGCTATTGGTCTAAAAAAAAGTGGAGTGTTCCTTTAAGGTAAACGTAAGTATTTGCCAAATAGTTAGTGTGTTTTCACAAAGCGTCGTCAGTAGGCCCCAGTGGCGGCACTGAACATAAACCGTGCCACTGAACTGAACGAAACTTGCATATGTTTCTGATTATTGCTGCTGAAAATGGTCAGTTGTTGTCATGTTTTGGCCTGTACTAACCGGTCAGACCAGGAAAAACATTTGGTAGATTATAGACTGCCAAAAATTGTAACAAATCAAGAAGAGTGCAAAAAACTGTTTGAGGAACAAGAGGCGTTTGTGGTTGGCCAAACTGAACCAGGATTTCCAGAGCAAGAATCTTGACAACATTCATGTTTGTTCTTATCATTTCCAGTCAGGTAGGTGAAATGTTAGGCTAATATCTTAATACTGCTTGTATGTATCTTTACCATCTATTAACTTTAGTTTGTCAAAATATTGTGTTCTTTCCTGCTTACTAAGCCCTTCTCTATATGATTTAGCAGCTTCCACGTGCTTTTCCATGGTTTATGCAGCATGAATGAGCAGAACAACATATTCAGTAGGAAATTAACTGTGGAGTCCCATGCTGTTGTTTACATCCGAGTATCGCCAGTATGGCTGCACATCTGGAAAACTGACCACATTGTGACCTAAGTGCAAACCCTCTATAGATGTATGGATTTGAATTTACATTTATTTCATTAGTTTACTTGTAGAGACTGTGAAGGGACAGAATGTATATGGACAATAGTCAGTATTCAGAAATGTTTTATTGCTGAATGTAGTAGTTGAATGAAGAATCAACCACAATTCCAGACAGCAATGTAATATTCAAATAAATGGATCATTGGAAGTGTGTTTTTCACACAGAATGCAAATTTAAATGATCAAATACAAACATGTTGTTCCTGTGTAAACAAATGTTCCCTGTTAAGGGTTATTTTTCTTTGGCTATTAAAATTATTAGAACAATAAATACGTTTCAATCTGCTGCATACTATATAATGCTGGTAGACTGTCATACCATAGCTTATTTATTTTAAGCGCCCACCAATTTATATTTAGTCTAGTGCAGTGTTGTCGAAAGTACCGGTATACCAAGTACTGAAATATTAAAAATATAACAATACCATGGCTTTCACATTCTACCATGCATACAGCAGGCTAGTTGCGCGCTTGGCCTCTGAAGAGCATCAAAGATGTTTTGTTTACAGTGTTTTTTTTAAAAACTTGTGCATTGTAGCCAATCACAAGCATGACTGTGTTCAGCTCACAAACACAGTGTCCAATTAGAGGTATCTCTGCTCAGTATCAGAGTTTTTGTCTAGTTGCTAGTGAATCCTTTCATTATAACCAACAAAGTGTAAACACGGGGTAAATAAGAGATTCATTGTGCAGTTTAGAAAGCATCTTTGATTATAATACGTATGTAGTGAACTGAAGCAATTTACAATTTGAATGCTCCACTTTTTTTTCATAACTATAAACTGCAAAGTTTTGGGGGAATAACTGTATTTGAATGTAAGATTGACATTTTTTTATTTTTATTTTTATTTTTTTGTACCGTCAGATTCCAGATTTTCAAACAGTATCTCGGCCAAATATTGTCCTATCCTAACAAACCATACATCAATGGAAAGCTAATTTATCTAGCTTTCAGATGATGTATAAATCTCAGTTTAATAGAATTGACCCTTATCACTGGTTTTGTGGTTCAGGGTCACATATCATCTGTTTTTAGTCAACATTTATTGTTTCTTTTCCAATTCATAATTCTTCATTGTACCTTTACAGGAGTATGATTCCAGTAACTGAATTCCGTCAGTTCACGGAACAGCAGTCGGCGTTCCGGGTTCTGAAACCATGGTGGGATGTGTTCACAGACTACCTCTCTGTGGTCATGCTCATGATAGGTGTGTTTGGATGCACTCTGCAGGTAAATATTACAATTCTTCTCCATTAAACCACATACCAAAAGCACAGTAAGGTCTTTCAAGGTGAAAAAACAAACAAACTGCATTTTTTTTATTGCTGTAAAGCTAACATCTTAAGCAGTACTAAGATACAGTCTTCTTTGATCAACAGCAATGAAATAATGAATGACTTCACACCAAAGATAGATCTCCTCTGTGCATGAACAGCCCACTGTTGGGCAGTGCATACTGCGTTTAGAAGTGGGAGTTTGTTAACGGAAAAAAAAGCTAAATTCCACCCACCCCACACGAAAAGATTACTGCTTCCCCTTATGGTGGCCCCTCTATAAACACAAATGACTCCTGTAGTCTAGCTGCACAGCCTCGTAAACTAAGTGGGTGGAGCTTCAAGAAGCACGCTTGGCCTTCAGTTTGAATTCCTAGATGATCCTAATTATTTTTAGTCTCAACAAACATTAACAGGAACCCATTGTTAGGGTGGGAATATCCCCCACTGTCCCTGGAGGTGTGCATCAAAGAATGGCACAATTGCATGATTGTGCAAATTGCGATTGGATGTTCGTGATAATCCCAGGGAAAGCTGTATTAATTGACCTAATTAATGCTTTTACTAACCTCATGGCATATTCCTGTGGTTCTGAGGGGGGGGGGAATAAATAACCTCCTCTTTGCTAAATGACCATGTTGGACTGGGGGCACTTTGAGTGGCCATGTAGTGCATAATGCACATTTTATTAGCCACTTGGGGCTTCTGCACCTCGCATCCATTTTACTGCAGAGATGCCGTGTTCAGAGCTGCTGATGCTTCATTAGCAGGCTTTACTCAGCAGTCAGACTGTTGTGGTTGTGCCACAATATAGTGCTGTGTAGAGCTCTCACAATCTTTTCCCTCTCCTTTTAGCTGATTTTTCTTGTTTCTCATTACCTTCCCAGACAGAAACCACATGGTAATTACCAGACAAACTAAAACTGTTTGCAGGAAAAGGGAGGGGTGGAGGGCACACATCTTGAAACGAATACAGAATGTTTTTGTTGACTGCTTTTCAATTCTAGTGAAAGATTTTTTTTTTTTTTCTGCCTGTTAGGTTCTTTAAAAAAGATTTAACTTAAAATTGAGCAATCGTTGAGCACCCTCTAGAATTCAAGTGACCAGTGTAATGATTTCTCATTTCCTGTCTGAGTCACAACACTGATGTCAGAGCACCAGAATAGTTATCTTAAAAGAGATGCTCCTAGTCAGATAGTGTTACAGTGTTCCCGGCAATCTGTGGCTGGTGTGGAATTATAATTCAGTACATAAAATAGCCTCGCCTGGTGTCTTTTACACTCTTGAGGTTTATTAATTTGCTCTCTGATGTGTGCATTTGAGGTTCATTAACTTTCATTTTCAATTCTTTTATATCCAGGGAAAATTACTTGCATATTATTTAGAAACATTAATATAATTAGAATGGCTGTACATAGACAGATTCTGGTTTTCTGGTCCCCCAAATACTTTTAAAGGAACACTCCACTTTTGAGTTGGCCTATTTCCAAAAAAAAGTGGAGTGTTCTTTAAAGAGGGATTACCCTTATGTCAGAGAGAGAAGGACTTAGTAAGCAGGAAAGGGCACAATATTTTGACAAACTAAAGTTAAAAGGTGGTAAAGATACATACAAGCAATATTAATTAAGATATTAGCCTAATATTTCACCTACCTGACTGGAAATTATATCAACAAACAAAAATGTTGTCAAGATTCTTATCCTGGAAATCGTGGTTGAGTTTGGCCAACCACAAAGGCTTTTGTTTCTCAGACAGATTTATGCACTCTTGATTTGTTATACAGTTAAGGTCATATGTTTACATCCCCCTTTCACAATCTGCAAAATCTTAATTATTTTACCAAAATTAAAGACACCAAACAAAATGCATGTTATTGTTTATTTAGTACTGACCTAAATAAGATTTCACATAAAAACATATAGTTTACATATGTGACCCTGGACCACAAAACCAGTCTTAAGTCGCTGGGGTATATTTGTAGCAATAGCCAAAAATACATTGCATGGGTCAAAATTTTATATTTTTCTTTTATGCCAAAAATCATTAGGAAATTAAGTAAAGATCATGTTCCATGAAGATTTTTTGTAAAATTCCTACTATAAATATATCAAAATGTAATTTTTGATTTGTAAAATGCATTGTTAAGAACCTAATTTGGACAACTTTAAAGGTGATTTTCTCAGTATTTTGATTTTTTTGCACCCTCAGATTCCAGATTTTCAAATAGATGTATCTCAGCCAAATATTGTCCTATCCTAACAAACTATGCATAAATAGAAAGCTTATTTATTGAGCTTTCATATGATGTTTAAATCTCAGTTTTGTAAAAAAAATTTTCAGTTTTGTGGTCCAGGGTCACATATAGTCCACAAGAGGAAATAATAGTTGAATTTATAAAAATATCCTGGTTCAAAAGTTTGCAGAAGGAAAAACAATGCATTGAGCCAGGGGGTGAAACTTTTTGAATTGGAAGATCAGGGTAAATTTAACTTGCTTTGTCTTTTGGGAAACATGTAAGTATCATCTTTTGCCTCTGAAGGGCAGTACTAAAGGGAAAATAAGACAAAATGTTCACATCTTCATTCTGTTCAAATGTTTTCACCCCTGGCATGTTTTTTCCTTCTGGAGCATCAGTGAGCATTTGAACCTTCTGTAATAGTTGGATACGAGTCCATCAGTTGTCCTCACTGTTAAAGGATTGATCTCAAAACCATACAGTCATTTTTGGAAAGGGTTCAAATACACCACAATGCTGAAAAAAAAATAATAATAATTTGTGGGACCTGAAGGATTTTTCTGAAGAACAGCAGGCAATTTAACTGTTCAGGACAAACAAGGAACTCATGAACAACTATCACTAAACAAACAAAAAACAAACAAACAAACAAAAAAAACTGGATCATTCAGGTAAGAACACAGTATAAAAAAAATCAGGGGGGATGTAAACTTTTGAACCAGGTCATTTTTATAAATTAACTATTATTTTCTCTTGTGGACTATATGTTAACATCTTTAATGTGAAATATCCTATTCAGATGAATACTAAATAAACAACATGCATTTTGTATGATCCCTCTTTATTTTAGTAAAATAATTAACATTTTGCAGATTCTGAAAGGAGGTGTAAACTTTTGACCTCAACTGTAACTTTTGGCAGTTTGCAGTACTCCAAATATTTCTGAGCGATTAGTACAGCCCAAAACATGACAATAATTGACCATTTTTAGCAGTAATAATCAGCAAAATATGCGAGTTCAGTTCAGTGGCATTGTTTACATTTATTGTAAACTAACACTAACACTCCATACATCTTGATTTGATGGTGTTGATATTGATAGCTACACTCTTCTGTTCTTCTAGGTGATGCAAGACAAAATCATATGCCTTCCTCAAAGGACATTCTTGCCAAACCAGACAGAGCTGATGTGCCCACCTCCTTCCTCAAATCATGAATCGACAGTGCCTGTCCATGAGTTGAAAGGACTGAAGACGAACTTGGATATTCAGCAGTATAATTACATAAACCAAATGTGCTATGAAAAGGCACTGCATTGGTATGCTAAGTACTTCCCTTACCTGGTTCTTATACATACCGTTATTTTCATGGTGTGCAGCAACTTCTGGTTCAAGTTTCCTGGCTCCAGCTCAAAAATTGAGCACTTCATATCCATCCTGGGCAAGTGTTTTGACTCTCCATGGACTACGAGGGCACTGTCAGAAGTATCTGGGGAGAATCCTGAGGAGAAAGATAACAAGAAGAACAGCGCCAGTAGGTCAAACCTTGATACTCCGATTGGCGAGGGCAACCTGGAGAAGACTCAGTCTTTAAGATCCATTCCTGAAAAGATTGTTGTTGACAAGCCAGCACCAAGTGTCCTTGACAAGAAGGAAGGAGAGCAAGCCAAGGCTTTGTTTGAGAAGGTCAAAAAATTCCGCCTGCATGTGGAGGAGGGAGATATATTATACATGATGTATGTCCGTCAGACTGTGGTAAAAGTGCTCAAGTTTGTCCTTATAATTGCATACAACAGTGCTCTGGTGTCAAAGGTTAGGTTCAGTGTTACCTGTACCGAGAACATGCAAGACATGACTGGTTATCGGTACTTCTGTTGCAATCATACTATGGCCCACTTGTTCTCAAAGCTCTCCTACTGTTATTTGTGTTTTGTTGGTGTTTATGGACTCACATGCCTTTATACATCCTACTGGCTGTTCTATATTTCCCTCAAGGAATACTCTTTCGAATATGTCAGGCAAGAGACCGGAATTGACGACATCCCAGATGTAAAGAATGACTTTGCTTTCATGTTGCACATGATCGACCAGTATGATCCTCTATATTCCAAAAGATTTGCAGTGTTTCTCTCAGAGGTGAGTGAAAACAAGCTGAAACAGCTCAACCTTAACCACGAGTGGACAGCCGACAAGCTTCGCCAGAAGCTGCAGACCAACAGCAACAACAGGCTAGAGCTTCAACTCTTCATGTTGTCCGGTCTCCCAGACACCATCTTTGAGGTGACAGAGCTGCAGTCTTTAAAGCTTGAGATTATTAATAATGTCACCATACCTGCATCCATTGCCCAACTAGAGGATCTCCAGGAGCTTTCGCTCTACCAGTGCTCGCTCAAGATCCACAGCGCAGCCACTTCCTTCCTCAAGGAGAACTTGAAGGTATTGCGAGTGAAGTTTGATGACGCCCGTGAGCTTCCGCAGTGGATGTATGTGTTGCGAAACCTGGAAGAGCTCCATCTGATTGGCTCTTTGAGTTCGGATGCATCAAAGAACGTAACCCTAGACTCTCTTCGAGAGCTCAAAGCGCTGAAGACACTTGCGCTCAAGAGCAACTTCACCAAGATCCCTCAGTCCATCGTGGATGTGGCCAGCCATCTACAACGCCTCTGTATTTGCAATGATGGCACCAAACTGGTCATGCTAAACAACCTGAAAAAGATGGTGAACCTAACAGAACTTGAGCTGGTGCACTGTGACCTGGAACGCATACCACATGCTATCTTCAGCCTGTCTAATTTGCAGACGGTGGATCTGAAAGGGAACAATCTCCGCACCATTGAAGAGATCGTCAGCTTCCAGCATCTCCGTAAACTGATCTGTCTGAAGCTTTGGCACAATAGCATCGCTTTTATACCTGAACACATTAAAAAGCTCGGAAGTTTGGAGCGCCTCTACTTTAGCCATAACAAGATCGAGATCTTGCCTTCACACTTGTTCCTGTGCAACAAGCTGCGCCTCCTAGATCTGTCCAACAATGACATCCGTTTTATCCCACCAGAGATAGGCGTTCTCCAAAGCCTTCAGTACTTCTCTGTTAGCTGCAACAAAATTGAAAATATTCCTGATGAGCTCTTCTTCTGTAAGAAGCTCAAGACTCTGAAGCTTGGGAGAAACATGCTGTCGGTTCTCTCACCAAAGATTTCGTTCCTAGGTGTACTGACTCACTTGGAGTTAAAGGGTAATCACTTTGAGTGCTTACCAGCTGAACTTGGCTCTTGTCGCGCCTTAAAGCACGGTGGACTTGTCGTAGAAGACGCGCTGTTTGAGACGCTGCCTTCAGACATCAGGGAACAAATGCAAGCAGAGTGATGACTGCTTTGCTCTAATGCCAAATATTGTAATCTGACTCCTTAAGAGGCAAGACTCCAGGTGTTCCGTCCTGTAGTATATATTGTGATCTGTATGGGTGAGTACTTGCAATTTCTTGTTTAAAGCTGGACTTGTGCTTAATGGCCTTTTAATGCAAAAAAGACTAAGGATGAATACCTTTTTAATGCCTTACATTGTATAGTATGGAAAAGAAGTCATGTCAAATGTAAGTTTTAAGACTCTTTATCTTAATTTTCTAAGATTTATATATATATATTTTTAAGCTGTAAATCATAAAAGTAGACAACTTACGACAGGGATTCTTTTACAGACAGCGGGATGCAATTGCATTGTATGCTTTCACTGCATTCGACTGACATTTGCTTTCATAGTCCATTAAGCTTTTGCAGGTCAAGTACTGTACAACATGTTTTGCACTGGAAATGGCGATATTAGATTTTGCACTGGAAACTTTTACATTCCTTTTATTTGAGTTTTTATGTGTATAAATGACTTTGCAAGGATTTGAAGTATATACAACAGGAAAGTAGGTCATGTAATCATTTATACTAGTCGTATTTGCTCTAATTCAAACGCTTATGCATGTGTTCTCAGGTCGACTTTACGTGTTTTTCTTTGCATTACCGTTTGATGTAAAACAAGTTTGACAGCTGTTGGTAGTAGATCCTGGGCAGATAAAGTCAACCACGTTTCACTATGCCCCTTTTGAACTAGTTGTACCATCTTCTACTGTCATGAAGGGGTATTTATCCTGCTGTGGTTTGCTTAGTTTAAACAGTACTTGACTTCTAAGACAGAATGCAGATGCAGAAGGCATTTCACTTATCTTAACATAGCCTTTTAGTGTACACACATTTCTTATAAACCAACAATGTACTATAAATAGATGTATTCATCATATTAGTCAACAGTATTTGTCAGTGTATCTCGCATTGTACGCTGTTTTATGCAACCTGAAAGAAAACATTTGTCAGAAACAAAGCTGTAAGCATATATACAAATGCATTTTATAAAATGGATTCTGCTATGTCTATAATATGCAAAAAAGGAAATATCTCTCAAGGTGCATTAAGGTAAATGAGGTAGACTAAGTTTCCTTAATATTTTAATTACATTGTCTCGGATCTGATCTTGCCTTGTGGAAGTTGAATCGTCTGATGTACTGAGATCAGCATGTGGCCTTTTTTTTTTTTTTTTTAATGGACTGCTGTTATTGAATCAGTGTTCATGTATAAATTCCAAGACACTGGTAATACACATCTTTAGTTGCTTTAAGAAGGTTAAAACTGAATACTTGAGCTGTTTAGATCACCAGACCTTAGTGTGTTTTTGCATGTATTTATGTATCAAATGGATTTGGTTCATTTGTAGTGATTTTGTTGACAGTAGACCTGTCTTGGGTTGAGGAGGACAGTTCCTGTTCTGGTCTTGTGTATGGTCTGCATGTTGAAGGTTATAATGGGGTGGATGCCAAAGTGCTTAAGCGTGGACAGTGTTTTTTTTTTTTTTTTTTAAGTCTGCGCATAAAATGAAGGATGTTGATTTTTGCCGTTAAATAGAAGTGCTGACATATTATACTGCTACCATATGCCTTATTATTTCAGTTTTGTATCTTTTACATTCTACCAAAGTATTTTTGAGTTGTAAAACAGCATAAATAAAATGCATTTTTTGTCCCTTGTGTTGAGTTCAGTTAATGTTTTGTAATTCTCAAGGGAGAGTTGTCACCCAGATGGCAGTGTTGTGCAGTAAATGCAACAGATTTGAGTCCATGCAAGGTTTAAGAATAATTCGCTGACCTCCTAAATGCATGACCACCAGAAATTCTGACACATTGCTGAGATTAAAAAATGCAATCGCAAACAAGATGTTTTGTTTTGTTTTTTTGTTTTATTTTATTATTTTATTTTAATTTTAAATTACTTAAATTGTGTCTTCAAAAAATATATATATATATATATATCAGGTATGTTCAATATATATATATATATATATATATATATTTTTCAAGTGCAAAATAATTTTGCATTAAATTCAAATTGGCTTTATTTGCATAATTGTGGTCATTACAGTAGTGATAATACATATTAAAGCTGTGTAAAGCAGTTATAGGCCCTACATCATTAATGTGAAAGAGTATTAGCAATGTCTGACGGAGAAATCCTGTCTGATGGAGGTATGTGGGTGTTGTCTCCCATCTCATCTCATGTTCCAGCACCAAATAGGGATCAGAGAGTGTTTGTTCGGTCACATGATCAGCTGTGATGGATATGGCTATTGATAGCTGAATCACGTCTGGTCTACAGTAAAAAGCAGAGATGGAAAAAAACTCACTTCAGCCACTTTCAAAGGCATTACCTCTGCCTTGCATGTGGTTATTTAATACAAATGATGTTCCATTATAAGGTAAATTTAAAAAAAAATTATCAGGGAAGGAGAAAATATCCTTTATGTTCTCCTCTACCTGTACAATACTCCAGATGAGATGGATTTGCTACAGCTTTTGCAGTGTATAAAGGCATGTCTTCTAACTTTGACTAAAGTGGACAGCAAATGCTAGAAGCAGCGAATATAGAACATATCTTGTTTAATTACCGTTCTGAAACACAACACCATGTAAAGATCTAAAGCAGGCAAGTACTTGCACCCTGAAATAGAGTACAACTACACTAATTTGTAAACAAGATGGAGATGTTTAACTCTTGGCTGATTCCTTGTCACAACTTAGTATAAAAGATTCCATTTATCAAATGTAGTATGGCTGACTCATTACAAATAAGAGCTTCAACAGGGGGGTCCACGATCCCTAGAGGGACCACATCGGTACTCTGTGGCATAGTGCTGGGTGATATACCAGTTCAAATAATAAACCGGTTTAAATTACTCAAATGGTATGATTTAAACAAAACAAAAAAAACCCCGGCATACTCTAAGCAACGTACACTGTTTCCTTAATGGAGAAGACGTTTTGAGAAAAACACACGCAAGCATCGTGGTACTCTCCAAAATGGTGCTAGGGTGACGTGAAGAATTGTTAAATAAAGTTGTGATTTTCGTAGCTTCATAAAGGGTTGAACCACTGATGTCACATGGAATATTTTGTCAATATTCTTGGTACCTTTCTGGACCTTGAACATGGAATCTTGCTGTCTATGCAGGCCAGGGTCAGAGAGCTCTTGGATTCCATCAAAAATATCTTAATTTGTGTAGGACCCTTGCTGTCTATACAGGGTCAAACTGGTTTGAAACGACATGAGGAGAGTAATTAATGATTAAATTTTCATTTTTGGGTGAAATATCCATTTAACTGCATACACTTCTGTCTAATGGTTGGAAAACTTGTCCAACTAATAATAACACACAATTAATTCTTAAACTGGGCAAATAAACCAGCTGTGAACGACATGTTCACATGAACAGAAGCCAGATACACTAAAGATAAATGCAAAGAGGAGAAAATACTGGAGAAGTTCGCGATGTGCAAAATATAGGAAGAAAAACTGTCTAAATACTGGGTGAGAACTTTTTGAATTTGGAGATCAGGGTAATTTTAACTTATTTTGTCTTCTCTGAAACATGTAACTATCTTCTGTCGCATCTGAAGGGCAGTACTAAATGAAAAAAATGTGATATTTAGGCAAAATATAAGAAAATTGTACACATCTCCATTCGGTTCAAAAGTTTTCACCCCCGGCTCTTAATGCATGGTTTTTCCTTCTGGAGTATCAGTGAGCATTTGAACCTTCTGTAATGGTTGCATATGAGTCCCTCAGTTGCCTTCAGTGTGAAAAGATGAAGCTCAAAATCGCACAGTCATTGTTGGAATCAAATTCAAATACACAAACGTGCTGGAAAACCAAATAATTTTTGGGACCTGAAGGATTTTTCTGAAGAAACTGCGGGCAGTTTAACTGTTCTGGACAAACAAGGGACTCTTGAACAACTATCACTAAACAAAAAACAAACAAAAAAAAAAACCACAGCTGTGGATCATTCAGGTAAGAACAAGGTATTAAGAAACAAAGGGGATGCAAACTTTTGAACCGGGTTATTTTTAAAAATTCATCTAATTTTTTCTTGCGGAGTATATGTAAGCATCTTTTTTTTATGTGAAATATATTCAGGTCAGTACTAAACAAACAACATGTATTTTGTATGATCCCTCTTATTTTGGTAACGTTAACATTTTGCAGATTCTGAAAGGGGGATGTAAACTTTTGACCTCAACTGTATTTTAACAAGTGTTTAATGCAAAACAGCATGTTGCTGCTGGGTGGCATGAGTAAGTTCATTAATGTTGTCTTGTGAAGAGTTTTTGCAGGTCTGTGATTTGTGTTGCGTTCAGAACAAGCCAAGAAGTGAGGAAAAGTTCTGCACCAGACCGCAGGTCTTTATAAACCTGACAAGCTGATGACCCTGGACAGTGTGATCTTGAAAAATTACCCTGAGGAGAAGACTGCTCTCTGCTCAACCATGAAAAGGCAAGGTGCAGCAGCTGTCAAAGTGGAGCTATGGATAGAGGCAAGAGGACAATTTCAAGCTTGTGATTAGAGAAACCCTTATGTCTGAATGCAGAATAAATCAACATAGATTTGAAATCTATAAGCGTAACTACTGTTTTTCGTATAATCTAAAGAAACTATTTAAACCATCAAAGCAGACATTAAAACTAAAGCTAAGCTAGTCTTTCACAGTATTTTCTTCAGACCAACCTATTATAGTTGAATAGCTTCAGTGCCAAGAAATGTCCTCATGCACCCAGAATTTGCCTGCGGCACAAATTGGAATGTGGGATTCACCTTGTCACCATTTGTTTCAGTCAAACTCTGAGACCTTTCTTTGTGGTTTCCTGATATCTGTCCTTTGTCTCCCTCTGTGTGTGCAGGTGGCTAGTCACACAAAATAACCACACCAATGACCCACACCAAAACGTTCATGTGGCAATTAAATACAAGCAAACTTGCAGGACCTGGTTGTCCAGTGGGGAGGGGAAGGCAAAGTCTGTTTAATCTTATTTGCAACCATATGTTTTGCTTGTAAAACATAAAGGATTTCATTTACATATAAACAAGACAGAAAGGCATGCATTTACAGTGAAAACTGACAGGTGAGCCCCCCTTCCCCTATTATTTTATGGTGTCTAGTAATAACTACACTTTGTATTTGTTTATCGTTTTGATTTTTATAACATTATAATTGTGTTTTAACAAAATTATTGGGGGACAACATCTTTTTATTTCAGCACTGTCTGTATACATCAGCAGTCTCAACCATTCAGTCCTGCAACACAAGTCACTATACAAAATAAAAGTTTGTGATCAGTAAGATTTATTTTATTTTTTTAAAGAAGTTTCTTGTGCTCACCAAGGCTGCATTTATTTGATCAAAATATCTGATTAAACAGTAATATAGGGAAATATTATTTAAATGTAAAATAGCTATTTTTCTACAGTGTCTTGCAAAAGTTAAACTGCTTTAAATTAGTTTTTCCCCACATCAATTCACACTCCATACACCATAATAATGACAAAGCAAAAACCAGATTTGCAAATTTTACAAATTTATTAAAAATAAAACACTGAAATAAGTACATTGCATAAGTATTCATACCCTTAACTCCGTACATAGTTGAAGCACCTTTACAGCCTCAAGTCTTTTGGGGTATGATGTGACAAGCTTTATACATCTGCATTTGGCAATTATCTGCCATTCTTTGCCTCACCTTTTCTCCTCTCAAGCTCTGTCAGCTTGGATGGGGGCTGGCAGACATTTTCTAGAGTCCTAGTTGTTCCAATCATCTTCCATTATGGATAATGCTTCTGTGAACCTTCAATGCAGCAGATTTTTTTCTGAACTCTTCCCTAGATCATTGCCTTAACGCAAGTCTGTCACTGAGCTCTACAGGCAGTTATCTTGACCTCAGGACTTGGTTTTTGCTCTGGTATGCATTTTCAGCTGTTAGACCTTTTCTGAGAGGTGTGCCTTTCTAAATCATACTCATTCAAATGAATTTGCCACAGTTTAGCTCCACTCGAAGTGTAGTAACATCTAGAAGCTTATATGAATGCTTCTGAGCTAAATTTTGAGTGTCCCAGAAACGGGATCTTTTCAGTTTTTTATTTCTAATAAATTTACAAAGTTGTTACAAACTTGTTTTGTGCTTTGTCATTATGGTGTATGAGATGTAGATTGATGTGGAAAAAAGTAATTTAAAGCAGTTTAACATAATGCTGCAACAAAACAAAATGTGAAAAAAAATGAAGGGGTATGAATACTTTTGCAAGGCACTGTATGTGAGTGTGTTTTAAAATACAATTTATTCTTGTGATGCAAAGCTGAATTTTCAGCATCATTACTCCAGTCTTCAGTGTCACATGATCTTTCATAAATCATTCTAATATGCTGATTTATTATCAATGTTGAAAACAGTTTTGCTGCATAATATTTGATTAAAACGTGATATTTTAGTTCAGGATTATTTAATCAAATTAAATAGAACTATTATTACTATTAAATAGAGCATCTTTTCAAAATAGAAACATTTTTTAACAATATAATCTACCATTTAAAAGTTTGTGGTCAGTAAATGTTTTATTTTATTTTATTTTATTTTAAGAAATGGATACTTTTATTCACCAAGGATGTGTTAAATTGTTAAAGACTTATAAAACATTTTCTATTTTGAATGAATGCTGTTCTTATTTATTTCTTAAATTCTAAAATTCATAATAAAAGTAATAAATCAGCATATTAGAATGATTTCTGAAGGATCATGTGACACTGAAGACTGGAGTATTGACTAATGAATACATTTTATTTTTAAATTTATTAAATTAGAAAATCATTATTTTAAACTGTAATATAATATAATAAAAAATAAATAAAAATAGTCAGAATTAACAACAAACAACATTTGTAAGCACCTTTTGAGTGACTATTCTAAAATTGCAACTATGTTAATAATTTTGCCATGCTTTTTTATTTTTTTGTCTACTTTATAAACAATCTAGTATAAACGGCAAATAATAGCTTATGTAATTTGAAATAAAAATAAAACCTGAACCAATTTTGTACCCTTTTCGTGGAAAGTGGTTTCAAACTGTTCAAGTGTAACAAACTGGGTTTGGTTGCTTAGTAACTTAGAGACACCGGTCAGGTGTTTCGCGCGTAAATCCTCCCGTAAACTTTAGCTCCGCCCACATGCACTTCCTCTATTTGACAGCACATTTCTGTTTATTACAGACATTTCTCATTCATTCTCTCATTCGCATGGATATCGTGGAAGCGTTGACGTTTTTAAAATGACAGCTTTGGTTTGAGGTATGTATCAGGCTGTAAATGTGTGTTTGTGGGGGTTTAAAGGTGGCGGATATGCAGTGTAGAGAACTGGTGCAGACTGGTTGACTCTGCTGCTGTGCGCGCGGCACTGAATGTACCATAATAATGAGATGAGCGGGGACCCTTACATGTGCATAAAGCCCTCTCGGGTAAATGATTAGTAACTTGTCCTTTTGTACCGGTACTTTTTCTGCTTTAACACAACAGTGTCATCAGAAACTCCAACGGTTTCCTGCCTGTGCGGCGTTAATCTGCACAGAACCGCGAAGACATGACAAGACACCGTATTGGGCTCATAGGGAATATTCCAGTCCGCTCCTGTATTTCGCGTTCTGCTCGCAGTTTACGCGTTATTGGGAAGCATTGTCGTATATATGTCGTGACCCGGTATAGAAACACACTGGCGTGAATGCGCTCAAAATGACGTCTTCCACGCGAGTGGACAGCATATTTGTCTACAACAGTGTCCCCATTACGGCAAGGACAAGTGGATGAATGTGTTTCAGATTCTCAGGAAATTAAAGTGCTGCATGGATGACGTCTGATGACGTTTATATGAGACAGTAAGTATATATGTTATGTTACGCATCCATTTCTGAAATATTACAAATAGTCGAGTATCTTTTTTGAGGCTGTGTTTATGAAGACTGTCAGAGTAGTTCAGAGCAGTCAAAGCAACATGGTTTGGACACTTTTTGTATGAGACTGTACAAACTGTATTGACTGTTCAAACAGTTGCACAGGCTAATTTTTAACTGATATTAATGTCAGGTCTCAAGTAAGACACCAGTTTATCTCATTTTAGGTAATACATGGGCTATTACATAATTTGTTTCATAATATTGTACAGTGTTGCCCCTCACTAAAATTTCATCCAGTCAGTGCTTTTCAAGTTAATGTAAAGTGTGTGTTTTTAAGTGTATTTTTAGGTTTCTTTTGCCGTTTCTTTCATTTTTGAGACACATTTGGTGTTTTTGAATTGGCATATTTATATGCAGAACATACAATTTTTGGTTGACCTTAATGTTGTTTTTGATTTCTTACACTTGACTTGGCAAATATGAGCAGATGTTCAGTTTCAGTTTCAGCACTTAATCCTGTTTTTTCCTGTCTTACACGGATACATACACACATACATCAATTCGTACACTATTACAATAACACTTTATTTTTATTTGAACTCACTAACTGCAGCAGCCTCTACACACACTGGGATACAAATGGTTGCCCCAATGCTGAAATCTACAGGATAACATAAAGAGACATGATTGGTTAACAGCATTGTCATTTAAAATGTCTGTTGGAGCCACAGCAAATGAAAATAACAGCTGCCGCCGTGACCTAGTTATGGGGTAAAAACCCAGACTGAGGTTAAATAAGGCTAGCTGTGATGGTAATTGTGTTTTTTGTGGTTTAAAGTTGTGTTACTCAGGTGAGGTTAAAAATGTGGCTTCTCATCACAATAGACTGGTAAAAAAAAAAAAAAAAATTGTGAATGATCAGAATTAATAATGCAGCTCTGATTTATTAGTCAGAATCCTAGCTATTCTCTCAATGCTATATTCACTTTTTTTTTTAAAACTGGGCCTTGTTTATATAACATTCGTCACCAAAATGGTGGGAACAATCAAACACAATTGTGAAACTCCGTTCCTGCCCCAGAAAAACAAACTGCATTCACTGTTCATGTAACACTGGGTTCCATTTTCACTGGAGACATTTTTCTAGAACAAGTCCTGTGCAGCGCTGTCGAATGAAGCACGATGATGAGTGCAATCTTGCTCTTGCTCTGGTCGATGTGTGCCCACGTTTCTTCTAGGCGAAGAGCCTATACAAGTAATTCCGCTCTTTATGACGTCATGAAGAGCCATGATAGATTTTTTTTTTTTATCGAAACTTGTACGAACCTGGAAGGAGTGCATTTGGCACAGAAATACGTTATGCAGGGCTCAAAATTGCGACCGTTTTGATCCCATATGCTCCCAAAATTTAATCTGTGCGACCTCAAATTATATTTGGGAGCATTTGTGCGAGTGCGAGAAATTGTTGTGGTGCGACTGGGTTTCGGTTCTTTACAAAACTTCCGTAAGCCTTACTAGTGCGCAGACTGCTGTGAGCTGATACAGTGACAGGTTCACGTTCTCTCCAACATTACATAAACATTTAAACTTCATCTTTACATTATTACCTTTAATGCATATTTTAGATATTAGCCGTCAATCACTCCCTGTCACGGACACTGCGCTCTGCTAAACTAGGAACTCTCAACTTCAACGTCGATCTCTGTTCCGGATTTGCACAAACTGTATTGCAATTAGGGGTGTGTGATATGACGATTTATTTTTATTGTGGACAATTAAAAGTTCTCCACAATCTGCTTTTGAAGAAATATATTTCGTGCTACAGCGCACATTCTGTCAGATACAATTCTGGCGCCTCAGTCTCAATATAGGCTATTGTGCATACAGGCATACAGCGTGGCATACATCCACATCAAATGATAACTCAGTGGCAGAGTTCCACTCATGCATGGGCATAATTTCCACTGGTGACACGCTTTTCAAAATCCTGTTTTGTGTCCTCCAACTTTTAAATGGTTCTGTTAAAGTAATGTCTTGTATTGTAGAATGCACGCTCAGCGCCGCCGAGAGTTTCGCGCGACCGACAAAACGAAACCAAAAGTAAAACGCGCACGCGCATTCAAAAGCAATTTTAATACCCCAAGTTTAGTGAGCGACTCCCCAATGTGTGCTAATTAGGCTACATAACATATCTAGGCAATAGCTCTGTATCATGCTTTAAAAAAATGCGGTCTCTATTTGCACTTTGAATATTGAATGAGTAGCCTACTTTGATTATGGCTGCATGTATTGTCTACACGACTAAGAAAGAACTGTTTTGTTTATTGTTTGTTATTTCTACTGTAGATTGTTTAAAAATGCAGTGGTTGCCTCTAATTTAAATGGCTCTACCTATAATAGAGATCATGTACTCAAATTTTCATTCATTCTTGTCCCTTGCTTAAGGCGTAAAATAAATATATAAAAAAGGCTTTCAGAATCAGCCCATTTGCTTGTAAAACATTGGCGATCAAAATCGGCCATGAGGAATCAAGACCGGCGCATTACTAAAAAGAAATTGGGTGCTCCTAATTTTTTTTTTTTTTTTTGGTGCTCCTAAATTTTTGAAGTTGGGAACACCAGTGCTACCAAGTAAAAAAGTTAATTTCGAGCCCTGTTATGTATGACCCTGGACTACAAAACAAGTTTTAAGTAACACAGGTATATTTGTAGGCATAACCAAAAATACATTGTATGGGTGAAAATGATCTATTTTTCTTTTATGCCAAAAATCATTAGGATATTAAGCAAAGATCATGTTCTATGACGATATTTTGTAAATTTCCTACCGTAAATGTATCAGAACTTAATTCAAGATTAGTAATATGCATTGCTAAGAACTTCAATTGGACAACTTTAAAGGCGATTTTCTCAATATTTTGATTATTTTGCACCCTTCCAGATTCCTGGGCCCGTATTCACAAAACATCTTAAGGCTAAAAGTAACTTGTAACTTGCCAATTTAGGAGAAAAGCTTAAAAATAATGGGCGTGTCAATCCTAAAATTTAGGACTCCTATCAGCCAATCACTGTGTGCATAGTTAATAAGCATGCCGACATCATCCATAGCAACGAGTTCAACACCGCCTTTACTCTTAGCTAAAAACTTTTAGGACTCCTAAATTTTTGCTCTAAGAGTATTTCACAAAGCATTTTAGCGCTAAAACTAGCATTAGGAGTAGTAAGAGGTCTCCTAATCACTAAGACCAAATCACAAACCTATCCTCTCTGCTGAAAAAAAAAACCAATCATCACAGAAATTCTAATTGTTTCCACTACAAATACTATTACAAATATTACAAACCATCAACTTTTAACCATTAAAATCATTAATAAATGGTTTCCTGTACTGTATTTTTTGGACTTAATCCATTAGGATTATCAGTAAAAACATAAAGTTTTGTAATTTTTTTTTTTTTTTTTTTTTTTTTTTTTTACAGGGCTAAAATGCCTGTTGCCATCTGCCTTGGAACGTAAACAGTAAACATTTTAGGAACATGTTGAATTTATTGGCACACATATGTTTTCCCACACATCTTTTTTGGTTTTGGAGGTTATTCATACTCCAAATTTTCCTTTGAATATATCCTTGTTTTCGTTAACAGGTTGGGTAAAAAGCTATTCTATTGTTCAATTATTGACACTAATTGACATTAGTGGCAACATCTTTATTTTTAAACCTTTATTTGAATATGGCAACATAATATTGCCCTCAACAATATTTTATGAATAAATCTCTGACAGAGACCCCTCCCCTATCAGCCAATTACTGTGTGCATAGTTAATAAGCATGCTGACATCATCCATAGCAACGAGTTCAACACCGCCTTTACTCTTAGCTAAAAACTTTTACTGCTATTTAGGAGACCTCTTAGTGCTAAGATAAATAGTTTTTTGAATACGGGCCCAGATTTTCAAATAGTTGTATCTCAAGTCACATATGTCCAAATCATTTTTTTGACTTTGGTCATGTTTAGCATGAGAATCTAAAAGTGTAAATAACTCTGAAATAGTTATTTAATAATGCATGAAATAGCATTAGAAATTAAAATTTAGGAAATTAGTTCAGTTTCAGACAAAAACATTTATTTACCTCAAATTTGTCTTTAAAGTCGAAGTGAATCATTTTTGTGCAACTAGCCACTTTGAATGTTGAATGATGAGAGTATTGAGGAAATGGACAAATGCTTGTTGAATGTATACCAGTGATAAGGTAATTGCCAGTTGTTTGCATAAGTGTTTCCTGTCAGTGATTGCTATAAATGCATGTATAATGAAAAGTACATTATTCTGAGAGTCTGCATTATGTCATATCCCATCATATCAAATCATAGACTTATTGTTAATTGATTCATAGATAGATAACAGTGGAACAGATAATGCATATTGTAGACTCTTGAAAACATTTGTATGAACATCTCAGCTCATAGGGTTACATGTGTGTAACCTTCTAGCTGTAGATCTTGGGAACTGATGTCTAGCAAATTATTTTGGGTAGACAGTGGAAAAAAACAATCCTCAGACATTCTCTGATGTCTTGTTGAGTCCTACTTTACCAGTCTTTGAGTGTTAAATTTATTAGATGACTCAATATTATTCACAGCCTTGCTGGTGGCTGTGCTCAATTTCTACTTCTACTATTTGATAGGCTTGTATTATTTTTTTTTTTTCCTTAAAGGGCTGATTTTTCTTTTTTTTCACAGTGAAGTACCATCAAAGAAGTGACGAGCTTTACAGATGTTCCTACTTATAAAATGACAGATCTACCAAAATAGATCATCATGCTGAAATATCCAACCAGAATCTAGGTTTTTGATCTGAACACACTGTACTGTCATGTAATATGCATCTAATTATGTGTATTTTAAGAAATCCAGAGTGCTGTTCTTACCCCACTGACAACACACTAAGAAAGCAGTAATTGTTGTTTACGGCAAGCTGACATGACTAAATAAGCTATTGTGTAATTGCACTAAATTAGAGACTAATTAATGCAGAGGAAAATACACGGCATGGACTTAAGCATATACAGCTACTACAGCAACTAATACCAATCTCGAATTGGCATTTATTAACCGAAATACAGAATTTGAATGTATCTTGAACTTCATTTTCTTATGCTTCTTAGATACTTAAAGCTTCCTTACAGTTGACATGTTAACATCAAAGGCAGTGTAAGATTTGAACGAAAGATCTGTAGGACAGGCGAAGCACAAGAACAAAGCGCTTGTGACTTGGATGGAATGTGATTGTCTTGTGAAGCAAGTCTAGACTTCGTTTTATTAGTAGATCCTACAGGCAGTAAAAGTCCTCATTGAAAAATCGAAGTATTTGGTAATAGGGCATGCAATCTGATAACACTTTGCTTCAAGGAGAATAACTCAATCATCCAACAATGGTACTCAAAACATTTATGATTTATATAAATAACAGCTTGATTAGCCAAGTGAAATACAAGTTAATTAATCATTATGACATTCAGTCATTTGTTTCTTGACAGTGAGAAGGTCATTCAATTTTGCCTATTGGATGTTTATGTGTAAGTCTTAGCAATGTGAAAGTTGAGCTCTGCACGTCAATAGTACCCCTGCAAAATGCCTGAATATTAGAGCAGAGACTTGCAACTTGATATTAAAGACAACATTGTCTTTGGCCCAGCTCACCACTGCAGTACTGTTGTCTTCGTGCAGTACAGTATGGGCTCACTAAGGCTGATAATCTAATAAGAAAGTCTAATGCAGTGCTTTAGTTCCTGAGCACTGATCAAGCTCTGTGCTGTGAAAAGTGATACAGGACAGAGACACTAGGATGTCTCCCTAAGCAATGGGACCATTTGTTATCTTTAGTGGTGTGTTAGGCCACTCCTTGTATTATTCCATTGATATAATGGAATATGAGAATGACTTATGTTATGTCAAGCCTGTATTTCACACAGCAGTGAGTGTAGGCACTTGATTTGTTTGTTATTTGTAACATAATGATGAAGATGTGTACATACAATTGAATTGACTAGTTTTTCAAAGCTATGCGAAATCAAAATGAATACAGAGCACATAAGAAGTTGGTACATGTGTTTTAAACAATATTTTGTCTATATACTAAATGCTTGTTTTTGTTTATGTTTTCATGTAGGAATGTTTACCCTCACAGAAGTTGCCTCTCTAAATGACATCCAGCCAACTTATCGGATACTGAAACCATGGTGGGACGTCTTTATGGATTACCTGGGTGTGGTCATGCTTATGCTGGCCATATTTGCCGGGACCATGCAGTTAACCAAAGATCAGGTGGTTTGCCTTCCTGTTCTGGAATCGTTGGAGGACCAAACCCCTGTGGCCACGGAAAGGCCACCAGAGAAAGCACTTGGCTCAGGGACAGGAGGAGGCCATGTGACATTGGCAGCTGCACCTTTAGCAAGCAAAGAACAAACCGACAGTGTTGTCCAACACTTCCCACAGTCGTCTGCTGTCAGGCAACCTCAGCCTACGGGTTTACGAACAAATCTGGATTTTCAGCAGTATGTCTTTGTTAATCAGATGTGCTACCATGTCGCCCTCCCATGGTATTCAAAATACTTTCCATATCTAGCTCTCATTCACACTATTGTTCTCATGGTGAGCAGTAACTTTTGGTTCAAGTATCCAAAGACCAGTTCCAAAATTGAGCATTTTGTGTCTATTTTGGGAAAGTGTTTCGAGTCCCCTTGGACAACCAAGGCATTGTCGGAAACAGCCTGTGAAGACTCTGAAGAGAATAAGCAGAGATTGACTGGAGCCTCCACGTTACCAAAGCATCTTTCAACCAGCAGTGAGGAGGGAAGTCCAAATCAGTCCACACCCATGCTTGCAAAATCTAACATTAAGTTTTCTGCAGAGAAGCCAGTCATCGAAGTTCCAAGTATGACTATACTGGATAAGAAAGATGGAGAGCAAGCTAAAGCACTTTTTGAGAAAGTCAGGAAGTTCCGCACGCATGTCGAAGACAGCGACATGATCTACAAACTCTATGTAGCGCAAACAATAATAAAAACTGTCAAATTCATTCTGATTCTGTGCTACACCATGACCTTTGTCACATCCATTAAATTCGACCATGATTGTGAGCCTGAAATCAAGCATTTAACTGGATACACAAAATTTAAATGCACCCACAACATGGCTTTTATGTTGAAAAAACTTCTCGTTAGCTACATTGTCCTCATTTTCGTTTATGGCATGGTTTGCATCTACACTCTTTTTTGGTTGTTCAGGCGGCCTCTGAAAGAGTACTCTTTTGAGAAAGTCAGAGAAGAAAGCAGTTTTAGTGATATCCCAGATGTGAAGAATGACTTTGCTTTCCTCCTACACATGGTGGACCAGTATGACCAGCTGTACTCGAAACGTTTCGGCGTCTTTCTCTCAGAGGTAAGCGAGAACAAATTGCGGGAAATCAGCTTAAACCACGAATGGACCTTTGAGAAACTACGCCAACATGTGACTCGCAATGCGCAGGACAAGCTTGAGCTGCATCTTTTCATGCTCTCAGGTGTTCCTGATGCGGTTTTTGACCTCACTGATTTGGAAGTCCTGAAACTAGAACTCATCCCAGAGGCACGTATCACAGCGAAAATCTCCCAGATGATCAACCTCCACGAGTTGCACTTTTACCACTGCCCTGCCAAAGTCGAACAGACTGCGTTCAGTTTCCTCCGCGATCACCTCCGGTGCCTTCACGTCAAGTTTACGGATGTAGGAGAGATTCCCACTTGGGTTTACATGCTGAAGAACTTGAGAGAGCTCTACTTGGTGGGAAACCTGAACTCTGAGAATAACAAAATGATAGGATTGGAGTCCCTCAGGGACTTGAGGCATCTAAAGATCCTACATCTGAAGAGCAACCTTACCAAGATCCCGACTAACATCACAGACTTATCACCCCACCTGATCAAACTTGTGGTCCACAATGATGGTACTAAACTCTTGGTGTTGAACAGCTTGAAAAAGATGATGAACCTTGCTGAACTGGAACTGCACAATTGCGAACTGGAAAGGATACCGCATGCCATTTTTAGTTTGACCATCCTGCAAGAGTTGGACTTGAAATCGAACAATATCCGTACTATCGAAGAGGTCATCAGTTTCCAGCACCTTAAACGGCTTAACTGCCTCAAACTGTGGCATAACAAAATCATTTCCATTCCACTGTCCATAAGTCACGTCAAAAACCTAGAGTTCCTCTATCTGTCGCATAACAAACTGGAGACCTTGCCTACCACTCTGTTCAGTCTTCTCAAACTGAGATACCTTGATGTTAGTCACAACTCCATCGTGGTGATTCCTCCAGAGGTGGGGTTTCTCCAAAATCTACAGCACTTTGCCATCACAGGAAACAAGGTGGAAGTGGTACCCAAGCAGCTGTTCAAATGCACAAAGTTGCGTACCCTATCCCTTGGGCACAATTGCATCTCGTTGCTGCCCGAGAAAATCGTGCAGTTGCTGCAGCTTACTCATCTTGAGCTGAAGGGGAACTGCCTGGATCGCTTGCCCGCACAGCTTGGCCAGTGCCGACTCTTGCGGCGGAATGGCCTCATTGTGGAGGATCACCTTTTCGATTCACTGCCCCTAGAGGTCAAAGAGAGCATAAGTCAGGAAACCAGTGCTACTTTTGCTAACGGAGTGTGATTGTGGAACAGGAAAAAAATGGTTAGATGGTTAGGCAGTGTTTCAGTACTTGTTTTTTTTTTAGTCTTTGTTGTTTTATCCAGGACTGTGGGCATGAGTCGATTTTTCCACGTATAAGAATGAATCCAGTATCAAAGCTTTTGCACAGGCCAAAACAAATTGCCGGTAAGCCAATATAAACATTTGTGAACTTTAATTGAATAGTTAAGAATTATTCAAATGTTTGAGATCATTATGCCTGTCTGCATGGGTTTTTGTTTTTAATTTTTTGCCCATGCTACAATGGAAACATTTTCGCTAGCTGTTATCCGCAAAGTCTGCATCACATGCATTGTGTATTGTGGTGCCATTATTGATTGTATTTATTATTTGGGAGAACCCAGAACAACTGACATTTCATTATAAACTTAATCTCAACTATTGTACTTGACTAGAAGTGGTAAAAGAACAAAGTAAAAAAGTCTCCCTGGAATTCCCCAAAAAAGGAATTCTCATTTAGGCTCAGTGAAAAGTGCACTAAAGTAATTTCAGATGTGCACTGAAGTATTTAAGATACTGAATGTTACCATATCCATTCGAGATTCAATCAAACTGTTTATGTTATACCTCAGTTCTATCTGTTTGATCTTTCTTTAATAAGACTGTCCACCTATTCAATTTCTATTAACCAAAATGCTTGGAACTGAATAACAATGTTTGTCGATGCAGTGCAATGCACATAATACCTGTGCAAGTTTTGGCAATAAAATAGCGTTTTCCTTTTAACATCATCTTTTCATAATGGTTATGCATAAGTGGATCTCATTTGACTTGTGCATGTTGTGTATATAACGCCATATGATGGGACAGACCTGTAATGTGTATACACTGCATGGTCCTTAATGCTCAGAAAACTCCAGTAGACATGTAGTTAAAATGCCCAGATGTAGTATATATAATCGCCTGTAACTGTGTATGACTACCATCTGCTTTACTGCTAGTCGTTTCTGGCTAGTTAAAGCAATGAAAATGCTTGCATTGTGTGAATCACCTTGTTCTTGACATGCTCTGTGGTGTGCATGCCCATGCAGTCAGCTTTTGAGGCAAATGCGCAAAAAGGTTGCCAGATGTTAGGTATCGATATTCACGCCAATGCTGGGATTACATGTTACATAAGCCTAACCTGAAACATTGTTTAATTTGTCCTGATGGAGAAACAAATCTGCCATAAACAAATAAATGAAACATGGTCAAGATTTAAAGGGATAGTTGAAGCAAAAATAAACATGAGGATGAGTACATGAAGACAGAATTGATTTTTTGGTAAACTATCCCTTCAAGTTAGCTCACTACAATACTTTAGGGTTTCATTATTGCACTCTGAAACTCCTTAAACATTTCATAATTTCAAGCCAGGAATTTTTATGAAAAAAGGAAGTGCAACTGTGCTCAGTCTCTTGAAACATAAAGGGTATCCGTAATATTTAGCTGCTTTATGTACTAATTGTTGACATAGATTAAGTGGGGTTTGCTTCAAATCATTCAGTTGTTTATGAAAGATTTTATTAGGGTTAATAGTAATTTAATAATCTGGATAACATCCATTGTATTTGATTTTTTTAAATTATTGAGTTCACCAACCTCATTTTTTTCAGTTTTTGACCTATTTACATTTCACGCAAGAGTTGTCTAGTCATTTTAAGGAATTAAACTTCCCACACTGTGTTAAATTTGTCCTTCTGAAATGCTGCAGGGTCTGATCTGTAATTGGTATCTTTGTGACCCCTCAAGAATCTTCAGACTTGATGTCTTGCCAGCTAAGGCTTGTAAATCATTTTTGATACATGTGTGACTAACAATAATTAAAACCACATGTGAATCTAAAGATGAGTTTCAATGTTGCAAGTGATTTTGAAATAGATTACTATATAGATTTTGTAAAATGTAACTTTCTGTTGGTTCTGTTTGATGTTTGGATTGAAGGTTTGTTTGTTCGTTCATGTAGAGATTTGTTAATTTATGTTCCATTTCTAGAAGCTACTATTAGTGTTAATGTGATGTACCTGATTCGAAATGATTCCAGAAAATACGCTGTGTCCATTCAGGTACATAAAAACACTTATTGTTCATTCCGACTGAGTTCTTATTTTCAGAATAAAAGGAAATGTGTTTTATTTCTCAGCAAGCTACTTTAAGGTGTATTGCTCTTCAGACTTGAATGTAGCATACTGCATCCTGTCATGGTTTAGCCTTTCTGTTTTTGATGAAAAGGAGAATGAATTTAGTCTGCTTTGCTCCTAATCACGTTTTGTTTGAAAGGATGTTCAATTTGCAACTTGCAATTTTTAATAATAAATACATTGAAAATAAATATCTTGGTGTCTGTGATGTTTGAAATGTTAACATTTAGATGATTATAACGTAAGGAACTAAAAGCTTACCTATATAGTGGTGGCCAACATGATTCGAATTTAGTAATTTCTCTTTTGTTGTAGTGTGTTAGAAGGAAATATCAGTTTACATTCGCAAACATTCATTTTACCATTAATTGTAATAATCCAGTGAGATTTTTGTTTGCATAAGGAGTCTGGCAACAGCTAGTGCTCCACACAAGGGTCTGATCTCATCATCATTCATGAGGAAACAACAAATTAAGACAGACTAAATCCAGAAGAAATGTGGCAACGTCTCCAAGATGCTTCAAGAAACCTACCTGCAAAGCTACCTGAGAAACTATGCACAAGTGAGCCTAGGGCAAAAGCTTCTTTAAATGCAAAAGATGGTCACACCAAAATGTTGAAGTTATTTGATTTAAAAAAATCTATTTAGATATTATTTTTGACAGAATCCTCATTTTACAGCATTTTTACACAAGTGCCTAAAACTTTTAACAGTACTGTACTGTAGCTCTGCAGGTAGGTTTCGTAAAGCGTCTTGGAAATGTTGCCACAGTTTCTCTGGATTTCAGTCTCAGTTTGTTTGGTTTCTTCATGTCATTCCAGACAGACAAACAAAAATCTCACTGGATTATTACAATTAATGGCTAAATGAATGTTTAGAAATGTAAACTGTTATTTCCTACTGACACACTACAGCTAAAGATAGAAATAACTGACTTTAACACCATTATTTAGCTAGTGAAAAATACTGTTCTAATAATTTGGCCACCACTGTATATTGAGGAGGTTAAGGAGATAACATAATTTAAGAGAGTAATAATGTGCAATATAGCTTTAAACATCAATTCAGAGTTATATTAGTATAGTATTTTAAAATAAATTCATTTCTTAATATCAAAACACCGAATTTTGCTAACGAAATATTCTGGACCTCCTTGCACAGTGGTTGAGTTTTGAAGTCCCTCTAGTGGTGAAAGACAATAACGTCTTGGAAGTATTACAAATATAATTGTGAGTTATTTTAGTTTTGTATTTCAAAACAAGAACTTTAATAAATCAAATCTCAATATCAAAACATAACGAGACATTTTTCGCCACGAAATGTCCTGGTTATTCTTGACTGTTCAGTGGAATCCTTGCACAGTGGTTTAGGTTTGAGCTCCCTCTATTGGTGAATGACAATAATGTCTTGAAAGTGTTACAAATATTATTTTGCTTCTCTATATAAATGAATGAATGAATGAAATGATGATACCACAAGGGGCAGGGTTCGGTGTTTCTGAAGTTGCCTCTAACTGGTTGTACCTTAAATTAACATTGGTAATTTTCCTTATCAGCTATTCAGTGTGTATGTTGACTAAATAATGCATATTGTTTCTCTGTGACAGTTAGTTTAGTTCAATTGAAGGTGCTGCTGATGCTGAAAAAGACACGGCATTGTCACGTGGTACCAGTAACCTTTCACAGCGCTGAACAGGACAGACCAAACACAGATGTTTTGTTATAACCGGAAAAGTGTATTTAATCATTTGTTTTAGATTTTTTACACTGTAAGGATGTATCAATCCGAGTTCAGGCCTATTTTATAGTACAAAAGCCTTCAGTCGAAAAAAAAAAGAAAAAAAAGAATGAAAGGCCCGAACTGGGGGCTCAGAGAAAGCTGAGATTCGGTTTGTGAACCACTCGCGCCCTCTGGAGGAAGACAACTTCCATTAGGAAACGGTCATGAAGCAGCAGAATTGTTGCAAACAAGCCTTAAAAGTTTCCTGACACCGTTGTTTAGTTTGTTTCTAGGGGGAAATTATTTCAGTGACACCTGCTTTAATTTAACGCGGTAGGAGTGATTGACTCTCGTTTATGTGGTAAGTGACACGGTCTTTATATTGCATCTAGAAACAATATTTATTTTTGTTGAAAAAGAATCAGTGAAAGTGAAAAGGTAGGCCCGAGTTCAGCATTTACAGTGCCCTACATTGTCTAAGACAGCTAGTTGTTTTAATGACTAAATGTGATGTTTTTGTTTGCATAAATATAGGCTACATAATAATGCTAAAAAAGTTAATTAAAAAAAAGAAGTTTTTAATGACAGTATGCCTGGAGTTGGCCATGCAATGTAACATTCCCCACACCACCAAACACAGATTTTGTTGCCAAGTGGATGTAAATACAGCAAGTTGTTCTGTTTCCCTCTGACAAGTAAATCTTGAGCAGATCCAAACACTGAAGTGTTAATTGTTTTACAAAGGCCCATTCACAATCTGAATCATAGTAGCTTATATGTGTCATTGTTTGTGCTGTCTACAAGTGTTTTACCAGTGTGAAACTGGTCCATGCCTTTAATGCTAATGTATATAAGCTATGATTGTTTAAACAATGATTGTGGATATGGCCTAAATACTCACACATTATTTATTTTCTTAAACAGTGTCATAACAAACAGGTTTTCATTAATTATTTTACTTCTGAAAACAGCATATACCTTTTTTTCCACAGACTCTGGTAGTGTGTTTTTGCAACAGTTAGAATAGACCTTTATAGAAGTTTACCTTGCATGATCATTATATAGGTATGTGCCAATTAATTAGAATATTGAGGGAAAGTCAATGAAATATTTCAAGCCTTTATTTGTTTCAATTTGAATGATTATGGATTAAAGACAAAAACAAACCCAAATCCAGTATTTCACAAAATTAGAATATTTCATGTGACCAATAAAAAAGGATCTTAAACACATGTTGGGCTTCTGAAAAGTGTGTTAATGTTACTGTATTATGTCCTCAGTACTTTGTTGGGCCTCTTTTTGCACTAATTACAGCATCAAGGCGGCGTAGCATGGAGACGATCAGCCTTTGACACAGTTGAGGTGTTATGGTAGCCCAAGTTGCTTTGATATTGGCCTTCAGCTCATCTGTACTTTGGGGTCTCTGTTCCCTCATCTTCCTTTTGACAATACCCCATAGATTTTCAATGGGGTTTAAGTAAGGCGAGTTTGCCGGCCAATCAAGTACAGTTATTCCATGGCTATTAAACCAGGTACTGGTAGTTTTGGCTTTGTGGGCAGGTGCCAAATCCTGCTGGAAAATAAAATCATCATCTCCAAAAAGATTGATTATGCGTCAAGCCACTCCTGAACCAAAAACATCGCCAGAAGGGTCTGTGCTGGGCTAAGGAGAAAAAGCACAGGGCCCGTATTCTTAAAGATTCTAAGAATCCTCTCAGAAAGCTTTTAATTTAGCTTAAAAATTCCTACGTAGGAGTCTTAGCTTAAGAGTGATTCAGGATCAATCTAAGAGCAACTCTGAGTAAAGAAAAGACAAAAACTTTTATCTTAGTGTGGAGGCGGGGTTGACCCCGTTGCTAGCTATGACACAGCCTTTTGAAGACTGTGATTGGTTGGTTGTCCAAGAAGGAAATAAAAGAGCACTTTTAAGTGTAGGGTCTAGTTTAAGCCTTCACTTTGAAATTATAGGCATAATTTTTCCTGATTTACCGCACTACCGCACACACACATTATATAAGTTTATATATTTTATATGTTTATATATATTTTTATTTACCACGCTGTTAATGTTGTATTTAATGTATTTGATAGGTAATGAACAGTAGCACATTAAGGTTGTGAAAGTGCTGTAATTGTTTGTGTGATCTCTTTGCTTATAGAAGGTTGTGAACATACCCAAATCATCACTGCTGCATAGTTGCATTGTTTCCAGTTGCCAAATAAGTTCATGTAATAAATCTAGTGATTTCTTCCATTTCTGCACTATGTCAGAGATGTTAGCATGTCTCTAATAAAATCAGTCACAAACATATCTGCACAATCTCATGTGTGGCATCTTATGAAATCACTGTCACGCATTGTGTGCAAAATATTGCATTGCCCTCCTCATGTTTTGTCAATGTTCTCCAATGCTAAAGAAACTCTTAAGCCTCTTAAAAGTCCTCGTCCCTACTCCTAACAATTTGGACCTTAAAGGTTGTATCAGCGATTTCTAGCCTAAAACATAAAGTGTCGATTTCAGCTGACCTTTCTTCACGATCCGCTCGCTGCCTGCCCCATAAATTGTCTGGGAAAAAACAGCGTCTCTCTGGTCAGCCTAGGGTCCGAGATATGCCAAAAAAACAATCGGCGCTATCAACACACCACAGATAACCAAACAGTGTTCCAACCAATCAGCGTCAGGGGTTTGGTGTTGTGGACTTTCCTACTGGTGCAGGGACGTGAGGGAGGCGGAGCGAAAGTCCACAACACCAAACCCCTGACGCTGATTGGTTGGAACACTATTTGTTTTTGTGTGGAAAGGTTGGTAGTGCCGATTGTTTTTTTGGCATATCTCGGACCCTAGGCTGACCAGAGAGACGCGGTTTTTTCACAGACAATTTATGGGGCAGGCAGCGAGCGGATCGTGAAGAAAGGTAAGCTGAAATTGACACTTTATGTTTTAGGCTAGAAATCGCTGATACAACCTTTAAGACCTCTTTTAAGGGTTAAGAATCTTTCTGAATTAGTTTTTTTCTTTACTAGGATTTTTTCTATAATTTTAAAAGGAAACACCCACATTTCTAAGAATTTTCTTAGAATTTTGTCACTAGGAGCAACTCTTTGCACTAAGATTTTTTATGAATACGGGCCCCTGGTCTGTTGCCCAGTGGTCCCAAGTCCTGTTTTCAGATGAAAGCAAATTTTGCATTTCATTTGGAAATCAAGGTCCCAGAGTCTGGAGGAAGACCGGAGAGGCACAAAAGTCAAGCTGCTTAAAGTCCAGTGGGAAGTTTCCACAGTCAGTGATTGTTTGGGGAGCATGTCATCTGCTGGTGTGGGTCCATTGTCTTTTATCAAGTCCACAGTCAACGCAGCTGTCTACCAGGAAATTTTAGAGCACTTCATGCTTCCTGCTGCCGACAAGCTTTTTGGAGATGGTGATTTTCTTTTCCAGCAGGATTTGGCACCTGCCCACAAAGCCAAAACTACCAGTACCTGGTTTAATAGCCATGGAATAATTACTTGATTGGCCGGCAAACTCTTCTGACTTAAACCCCATTGAAAATCTATGGGGTATTGTCAAAAGGAAGATGAGGGAACAGGGACCCCGAAATGCAAACGAGCTGAAGGCCAATATCAAAGCAACTTGGGCTACCATAACACCTCAACTGTGTCAAAGGCTGATCGTCTCCATGCCATGCCGCCTTGATGCTGTAATTAGTGCAAAAGGAGGCCCAACAAAGTACTGAGGACATAATGCAGTACATTAACACACTTTTCAGAGGCCCAACATGTGTTTAAGATCCTTTTTTTTATTGGTCACATGAATACTGGATTTTTTTTTTTTTTTTTGTCTTTAATCCATAATCGTTAAAATTGAAACAAATAAAGGCTTTAAATATTTCACTTTATGTGTAGTGAACTAATATAACATACAAGTTTCACTTTTTGAAATAAATGGACTTTCCCTTGATATTCTAATTTTTTGGCACATACCTGTATAATACCATTAAGGCGAGACACGGCAGGTAAAAACATCGTTTTTTTTTTATTGGTCAATTTTGAGATTTTTGGATATTTGTCTTCAATAACATGTCTTCTTTTAGACTTGTGGTGAAAAAAAGTCCGAAATACACATTTAGGTCTTCATTTTACTGCACTTTGTCTGTTTGTGTCTGTAGATTTCTCATAAATTCAACAAAAGTTGGCGTTCTAAATCAACATGCTGCTCCGCGATCTCTGTCTGTACCCAGTCATCACGTACACTGCTGGAAAGCTCTCTCTCTTCTGTTCAATGCTGTCGGATCCAAATATGGTTATTTCCTTTTTATCAGCAACCAATCGTGAAAGTAAAAGAGGGGATTTAACTCTAAATGCTCAATCTCATTGGCTGAAGATAATTTATGACAACGTGATTCGTTCAGAATCGTCACATGGTATGCTTTGACGCTTCCTTGTTTGGTTTAGCTTTCCGCGGTATCTTTTGAGTGAATGAATGAAAATAACTTCGCGTCAATCATCGAAAAGAGTACAGCAGTTGTCACTTGCAAGGGGGAAAATGAAAATTAGTAATGGATTACATGGTGAAATGCCCTCGGGAAGCGCATCTGAACGTGAGCTGTCGATGGGAACCCAGGGTGGTTTAGATATAAGCCAATCTATAAATAAAGTGCACTCTACACAACAGTGGCTGCTTGTTCATGTATTTGTGGTTCTCTGTGGTTAGTTGAAGGTCTTATTTGGCAATGTTGTTTTATTCAGTTTACATTGTTATAAATAATTACTTGGCCAGTTGTTTTGCTTGTTAGCAATGTTTTCATATAAAAATGTGTGGAATTTTTACAATATAAATTTTTAAAGCCCATTTTCTCAAAATGACTTTTCTCTCATACTCCAAGTCCGAAATCTCCACTTCAGTAGCACCTATATACACCAAACTTTCCAGTCTTGTACCTAGTTATATTATGAAGACTATTACAGAGGGATTTGTAAATATATTATTCCTAGCCTGATTTATATAACATTTTATTCCAAAAAACATGGCGAAAATACATTTTTTAAGGCTATTGACAGTATATTCTAATTTACAGGATAACAAAAGTGGATATCCATAAATCCCTCTGTAAATTTTTTCCCATCTAATATGTGAACACAATGAAAAAAGAATTTTGAACCTGGCTTTATCCAATTCTGAGATTTCGTTTTTTAAAATATAGGCAAATTAGCGCATATTTACTTAGATAATGCCTAATTTGCATATTTAAACATAAAATTACAAAAACTTTGTAATACATTTTTTTCTCATCTTAATGTAGGTAATCAACTGGGAAAGTTTCATGGTGATATCTGCTAGTTAAAAATTTTACCCTATTCACCTGTAGTGTCTCGCCTTAAAAGGAAAAAAAAATATTGGTTGACTCCTAAATTCAGAATCTTTTATGAAATACCATAAAAAAAACTTACAAGGTAAGCACTTCTTTGCTTACTTTACAGTCTTTAAAGTAAGCAAAGACTTTAATTTATAAAATCATACAATCTGTTTTAAAGGACTAACCATAAGGATGAAATGTTTCCATCATCAGCTGAAAATTCAGGTAAAGAAATTACATTAATCCTTACTCCTTAATTTGGTACAATGTTATGTACATCTGTCTTGTATTCATTGTCTCTACACTACCAGTCAAATGTTTTTTTAATGTTTTTTTTTTTTTAGTAAGTCTCTTCTGCTCACCAAGCCTGCATTTATTTGATCCAAAGTAGAGCAAAAACAGTAAAATTGTGAAATATTTTTACTATTTAAAATAACTGTTTCCTATTTGAATATATTTTAAAATGTAATTTATTTCTGTGATATCAAATCAGAATTTTAGCACAATTACTCCAGTCATGTGATACTTCAGAAATCACTCTAATATTCTGATTTGCAGCTCAAAAATGTATTATTATTATGTTGAAAACAGCTGAGTAGTGTTTTTTTTTTTTTCAGGTTTCTTGAACAGCATATCAGCATATTAGAATACTGAAGACTGGAGTAATGATTCTGAAAATTTAGCTTGGATCGCAGGAATAAATTACATTTTAAAATATATTCAAATAGAAAGGCAGTTATTTTAAATGGTAAACATGTTTTACAATATTACTCTTTTTACTGTATTTTGGATCAAATAAATACAGGAATAAATTACAAAAACAAAATATATTCAAATAGCAAGCAGTTGTTTTAAATGGTAAAAATATTTCACAATATTTCTCCTTTTGTTGTGTTTTGGATCAAATAAATGCAGGTTTGGTGAGCAGAAAAGACTTAAAAACATAAAATCTTTCTGTTCAGAAACTTTTGACTGGTAGTGTAAATTCCCATAACACGCTCAAATAATCTCATTCACTTGTCAAATGTCCAGGGAAAGGCTACAGTCAGCCATTATTTGGATCATTTGCATCCTCTGAGTCCACTGAGACCAATGGCTCTGACAGGTAAGAATGATCTTCCCTGTGCTTTTTTGAGAAGGCAACAGAAATAGCTATCCTTTATAAACTGTTGGAGATCTTTTAATTTCACATTTTTATTTAATTTAAAGTAATTTATTTGGTAGCACGTTACAGTAAGGTTTGAAAAATATATAAAAAGTATTTAGTTATTTTTTTAATATGCATTTAATTATATAAATATATTATTAAGTTATTAAAAAGTCTTATTTAATGTGCTACCATTGATTTATTGATTTATTATTCCTCAGATACGGTACCTATGAATCTTTTGGACTTGGGGCCTTGAACACAGAAGATGCAGATAGTGTTTTTGATAATTCTAATGGAGGATACAGTGATACCTGTCCATCCACCTGGAGTGCAGACGTCTTGTCAAACTGGGAAAGGCCCTTCGTCCTGTCTACCCAGAGGTCCAGGTCTCCATTTTCGGACAGCGGCAGAGAAAGCCAGTACTCAACATCCAACCTCTCCGATTCCTCCAGCCTGTACTCTCCTTCACGCTCTCGGCCAGCACCGATTGGCTCACGGGGCAGAGACATGCACCCGTTCGTGCACAGAAACTACCGGGGAAGAGGTGCTGTTGTACTTGATACCAAAGGACAAGCTATAGGGGTAAGTCTAGTTTATCTATTGAGCAAAATCAATGACGTTATAGTGTCGAATTTCTCCTTTTGTCCTTCACAGTGCTCTAGTCAGACTCCGTCTATTTGCATAGAGAGATGCTACTCAAAATCAGCTGCTTTGGTGTTTCGAGGGACCAAGAGGAAGATGATGGAACCAGTGCCACCTTGCAAAATGGTTAAAAAAAAGAGGATAGTCAGAGCAACTTCCAGCATAAGCAGCATTGTGGGTATGTGATTCGCTTTGATAGACCAAACATGATTTTAAAAATGACAAAGTTCCATTGTTAAATTATTGCACGTTCTTCACTATATTTTTAACTTTTTTTTGTTTGTTTGTTTTTTTAGGACCACACATTTCAAAGGTAAGTATTCACAATCAAAGATGGAGCAAAATCAGTCCTGTGATACTAGAGTTTTCTTTCCTACAGGACAGTTGTATTTCTTCCGATACCAAGGAAGTAAATAAAGAGCATGGTATGTAATGGATTTTGTATTTTTGTTGTTTAGTAATTTGGAAAAAAGTTGTATTTCACACCATAATTCAATGCAATCATGGATTAATATTTGAGTGCAGAGCTTGGAAAGAAAGTTCGAGCCAGAGAGAAGCGCAGAAGACGACGAGAGAAGAATCATGAAAAATATGGAGATAAGCACAGGTGAACACTGGGATATTTCAACACTCATCGCTTGTCTAGATAGATTTGTTGGATATTTATTGTTTAAACATAAAAATATTAATTATTTGAGGCAGAACTTAAGCTGAACTTTTACCCCCGGTTTCACAGACAAGGCTTAAGCCTAGTCCTAGACTAAAATGTAAGTCTGAGCTGTTTCAACTGAAATAAAATTGCACTGATTGATTTTAAAATATATCAGTGCCTTTGTTTTGTCTCAAGATGCACACCAGTAATGTTTTTTTCTAAGCATGTTTATAAAAATGACTTAAATGTCCTAATTGAACTATGGCCTAATCCTGGCTTAGTCTAAGCCCTGTCTGTGAAACTGGCCGTTAGTGTTTATCTAAAATAGAGAGAAGATATTGGTGAAATAGAAGTATGTATCATCACTTTTGATCAATTTAAAGCATCCTTGCTAAATAAAAGTATTCATTTCTATAATTTATTTCCCCCCAAAAAACGGACTTTTGAATGGTATATGTTACAAAAGCTTTTTATTTCATATATATGCTGATCTTTGGATCTTTCTATTCATCAAAGAAACCTGAAAACATGTACTAAACCGTTTAAAATATTGATAATAATAATAAAAAAAATGTTTTTTGAACAGTAAATCAGCATATTAGAATGATTTCTGAAGGATCATGTGACGTTAAAGATGCTAAAAAATTTAGCTTTGATCACAGGAATAAATTACTTTTTAAAATATATTCAAATAGTTATGTTTTAATAGTAAAAATATTTCACAATATTAATGCTTTTGCTGTATTTTGGATCAAATAAATGCAGGCTTGGTGAGCAGAAGAGACTACTTTAAAAAACATTAAAAATCTTACTGTTCAAATACTTTTGACTGGCAGTATACACTTAGCGATAAATGCAAGGTAAATGCAAATTTCTGTTACTTTTGTATTCATAGTGCATTATTTATTTATTTTTATTAGGTGGGCTTTTACATGTGCTTTTTGTAAATTCCACACATTTGAAGACAAAGACATTGAGAAACACTTTGGAAGCACGTATCACAAGGAGACTCTTGACTATATACGACGACAAGCCAAATTTGATGACAAAGTCATCAGTTTTTTGCATGTAAGACTTTTCCCTAGTGTTTTAGTCCGAATTTGTATTATTTGTTGATGTACATTTAACAAATTTTTGCATTTCACAGGATTGCATGGTTCACAAGTTTCATAAAACTGTCTCTACTCTACACAAACTAAAGTTTCCCTGTGGACGAAGCAAAGATGAATGGGCAAAAATAATGGAAGGTATGACTCTGCTCAAGCCAGCATTACATTATAAATAATGTAATATGTAATATGCTAAATAAATACATTGATGTTCGCATGTGAGTCCTGACTATTGACCGACTATTTAAACTACTTGTTCTTACAGGGGTGACAGAAGATGATTACATGAGAAGGATGGAGGTGGTTTACTGTATTGCGTGTGACATTCACGTTCCTGTGGTTTTCAGCTCTGTACAGCAACATCTTCATTCACTCACTCACCTCAAGAGCAAAGTGGTAACATGTCTCTGTCCTCTAAATATCTTAAACCGTGTATATATACGGTGCCTTGCGAAAGTATTCATACCCCTTCACTTTTTGCATGCTTTATGTTGCAGTCTTATGTTAAACTACCTTTTTTTCCCCACATCAATCTACACTCTATAGACCATAATGGCAAAGCATAATACAAGTTTGTAACAACTTTATTAGAAATAATAAACTGTTATGATTCCAAAGTATTCATACCCTTTTCTGGGACATTTGAAATTTAGCTCAGAAGCATTTATATCACAGATCTGGGAAAGAGTTTTAGAAAAAAATGCTGCTTTAAAGGTTCACAGAAGTATGTTTGGAACAACTAGGACTCTTCTTAGAGGTGACCTCCTGGTAAAACTGAGCAATTGATGGAGGAGGTCCTTGGTTAGACTGGTGACCAAGAAGCTGATGGTCACTCTGGTTGAGCTCCATGATCATATATGATGGGAAAAATCTTACATTCCGTTCTTTATGTACTTGGAATTTGCAACAAAGCACCTAAAGAACTCTGATTGTGGGGAACAAGATTCTCTAGTGTGATGAAGTTCAATTCCAAGCATCATAGAAGCAAATTTACAGAAGCATCCCAACAGTAAAGTGTGAAGCCTGAAAATGTCTGCCAGTACCCATCCAAGGTGACAGAGATTGAAAGGTGTATAGGTGAGGAAAAGAATGGCAGATAAATGCCAAATGCAGATGTGCAAAACTTGTCACATACCCCAAAAGACTTGAGCTTTTTAAGGTGCTTCAACTGAGTACTGTGTTACTGAATACAGTAACTGTGCAGTGTGCAGTGTGCATCTAGTGTGTATTATTTTTTAATAAATTTGCAAAGTTGTCACAAATCTGTTTTGTGCTTTGTCATTATGGTATATAGAGTGTAGATAGCATTTAACATAAGGCTGCAACATAAAATGTGAAAAAATGGAGTATGAATACTTTTGCAAGACACTGTATATAGGGTGTTTCTGCTTCTATGTCTTTTTCTCTCTCTCAAAGGCTTACAAGGAGCAGTTAAAAAGAGACAGCGTAGTCACAGCTAAGGCCATAATAAATAATGACAATGTGAAGGTGCGCTATGAGAAGTACATGAAGGTAATGACATTTGTGTCATGTTGGAACACATTTAGAAAAGTTGTTTGAAAGAATATTTAAAGCCATTTCTTTTGTTTTACAGGGAGAAGACCCATTTGCAGCCGACGCCAATGACACAAGTTCTGATTCTCAGGATCCTGAGAGATCTGATGAGGCAGAGGAAGACGAAGAAAATAGTGACTCAAAATAATGGACAAAAGGAGTACTGAATGGAGAAAAAGAGACATGAGGAAAGGACTCTTTCTACTTTACTTTCTTGTTCTATAACTTCAAATGCTCAGGGATCTGTACATTTCACATGACCTTGCAACAGAAAAAGGCCTGAGAAAAATGTTGAGTTCATAATTCATGCCACATTGATTCTCAGTTATAAGTGTAGGCTAGTGTTGTCCTCTGACAAAGTGTAGGCATTTTCCTCCTTTTTTTTAAATTGTTGTATGCACAGTGCAGCCTGAGATGAATTCAGTCTACTTGGGCCAGGTTGTACTGTGTTTGTAGTATCTGTTTGGGTTTGTAGTAGCAATATTTTGCCACCGTTCTGAATGCCGTTAAACTTTACAGCTTCATATTTAAATGCAGATGTTACATTTTGTTCCCTATAATATTTGGGATTGACAGTTTGCCTTTTCACTGTTTGCTCTGAGATGAGATGGTGTGTTGACCATTAAATTTTCACTTTAAACTAGATGTGCTTGCTGTGAAATATGTTTAACAGCTTTAATTATTCATTTTATCCATTAGAATTATATGTATGACTGTTCTAGAAGGAATACCAGCTACAATGCAGGGATGTGATTTGTCCAGATTAATCTGGAATTCCGGATTTTTCGACCTGAAAATGTGACCTATGTCACGTATTTGCGACCGTTCTCAAATGGCAGATGGCGATGTATGATTGTCTTAGTATATTTTCCTGCTTTTTTGTCCTTAGCCAATCACATGACTGACAATGGAAGTCCCTTTTCCAGAGGAAACATAATACGGCTGAGCATCTTAAAAGGAAATATCTGTATGGGATTAAAGGTTGTATCAGCGATTTCTAGCCTAAACATAAAGTGTCGATTTCAGCTTACCTTTCTTCACGATCCGCTCGCTGCCTGCCCCATAAATTGTCTGTGAAAAAACCGCGTCTCTCTGGTCAGCCTAGGGTCCGAGATATGCCAAAAAAACAATCGGCGCTATCAACACACCACAGATAACCAAACAGTGTTCCAACCAATCAGCGTCAGGGGTTTGGTGTTGTGGACTTTCCTACTGGTGCTAGGACGTGAGGGAGGCGGATCGAAAGTCCACAACACCAAACCCCTGACGCTGATTGGTTGGAACACTGTTTGTTTTTGTGTGGAAAGGTTGGTAGTGCCGATTGTTTTTTTGGCATATCTCGGACCCTAGGCTGACCAGAGAGACGCGGTTTTTTCACAGACAATTTATGGGGCAGGCAGCGAGCGGATCGTGAAGAAAGGTAAGCTGAAATTGACACTTTATGTTTTAGGCTAGAAATCGCTGATACAACCTTTAAATCAAATTGTTTTAAAACATTTTCAGGTCCAACATTTTATTTAGGCCCAGAGTTCAACCTTTCCTAACCTACCTCCTGCTTTTTATTGGATAAAACTTTGCAGGCCCCTGTAGTTGTCATAGGTCAAATTTCTGTATTGTTTAATATGGTTATGTAATTAAATAAAACTTTAATTGAAAAATTAGGAGAGTAGGCAAAATACATGGAATTAATTTATGAAGTATTGAATGATGCCCTGAATAGAGTATGGATCGATCACTTTTGCATTTGTTATTTTACGCACTTTTGACATTAATGTGTTAATTTGTAAATAGTGTTAAAATATTTATTGTCACATTTACATATTTATTGATTTATTGACAAATATAGCTTTGACTATAGACCTTTTTCCTGAGTAAAGGATGAGCGCCGCCATTACGAATTCTAAGGTCAGATTGAATGCTTTTCTGTTCCGGTTTCCATAGGAACCCATTCAAATAGCGTCCATCTGTTTTTAATGTAGCTAACGTCCGCTGCTTCGTGTCATCTACACACTCATTAAAGTGAGGTACTGACAAATGACGGTCATTGCGACATTGCCAAGTGATGGCGCTATGGAGCCATGTGCTTTTTAAAAACATTTTAATAGGTTTAACATTAGTTTATTAGCTCGGAATATACCCTAATTTGACTAGAAACAATGCAGACCGGAAATGCAAAGCATTCTTTCAGTTAAGAGTCGGACTTACTTCCGTGTTCAGGAAAAACGTCTATAGCCGCAAGAACCAATGAGGTTTGAGAAGTTTTCCGCCTTTTTCTCCTTATGGTTTGGAGCGCGCTTTGAGCTTATAGCTTATGTAAACAACCAACGGACTTTCTGAGGGAAGCGCCAAAAAGGTAGAATCGGATTTTAAGTGAACAATGATTTAAATTTAGTAAGCTTATTCTTTTCACAGGAAGAGAGAATGATCTTGAAAAGACGTAGAATCACACGCACGAGCCATATGGATCACTTTTAGGCTGTATTATTTTGGAGCATGACAGTCAGTCAATCATCTTTACCTCAACTCTACAACTTGTTTCACAGATGTAAACATCACACAAGTTTGGAGAGACATAAAGGTGAGTACTTTGGATTAGTATTTTTTTTTTCTGTATCAGAAAAGCTTTTCTAGGCCACAGCAGGTACCAAAATGATTATTTCTGATAGTTTTCAGACCCTTGTAATCAGGGTTTCCATTGTGTAAATGACCAATTAAACAACCCCACCAAAACTACAAAAACTCTACAAAAAATTGTTATTAACTTGTTATACTTTTGAGATCTTGTTACTGCTACTCTTCTCCTGTTTGGTCCTTGTCATATATGTGACCCTGGACCACAAAACCAGTAATCACATGAAAGATCAATAAATAAGCTTTCTATTGATGTATGGTTTGTTAGGATAGGACAATATTTGACCGAGATACATCTATTTGAATATCAGGAATTTGAGGGTGCAAAAAAATCTAAATACTGAGAAAATCACCTTTAAAGTTGTCCAAATTAGGTTCTTAACAATGCATTTTACAAATCAAAAATTACATTTTGATATATTTACAGTAGGAATTTTACAAAAAATCTTCATGGAACATGATCTTTACTTAATTTCCTAATGATTTTTGGCATAAAATAAAAATAAAAAAATTTGACCCATGATATGTATTTTTGGCCATTGCTACAAATATACCCCAGCGACTTAAGACTGGTTTTGTGGTCCAGGGTCACATATATATCTGCACAGAGGCTCCCTACAAGTGATCCTCCCTCACAAAAATAATCTATTACAGATTCATCATTTTAAATCAGTTAAAGTAAACATTTCAATATAAGAAATTCACCCAAACAATAATGATACAATATGTCAAATCTCTAACCTGCAGAAAAGAATCAATCTGCAGCAGCTCAATTCTTGGGCTACTTTTAGACTTGGTGATTTGGCAAGCCTCCTTGTAATGGCCTGCCTGTGAAGGTCATGATACTAGTTGTCTGAAATCTTTTCGTCTGCTCCAGTGTTTTAAGGGGCCTCTGCCTGACGCTTATCCGATCTGACAGAGAGGCCTGTTATGGCAATCCCATCATACTGAGTTCTCAGGTTACTTTATAAGAAGAAACATTTGTTTCTTTGCATCATGCTGCAATAGTCACTTTAAAATTCAATGTGTCTGCAGGAGATTCATGCCATATTTATAGAATGAAGATGTAAAGTGTCTGACATTGCCTACCCTCTAATGAGACTGGGACTCAACAACAGGTGAGTACGGTAGAAGGTATGTTCAAAAAGTGACAAAACCTTATTACTTTAATCATTGTTCACATTGAAGCATCTTGACTCATTATAAGGTCTGAAATGACAGAAATTAAGAGTAGAAACACATTTGCCTTACAGGAAAAATAGAAATAAAAACTGTCGCTTAAGTTGTAAATACAAACAAACATTTACTATTTAAGTTTTTTAACTTTAAAACTTCAAGTTTAATTCAATGTGTTACTTGTTTTTATTTGCGAAATGGAGCAGTTTCTGAGTGAAAATTGTTTCTGCACCAAATGTGTATGCAGACAAGTGACAGATTGTACAATAAATGCTTGTTGATATTCCATTAGACAAGACCAAAAAGAGCTACTTTTGGTGTATAAAGATGTTAAGTGTTGCTTTTGAGTGGAGGGCAAGTGTTTTTCTGTTCTAGATGCTAAAGCTCCGATTTTAATTGGGCATTAAACCCAGTGAGAGTTTGATTGTAAAACTTTTATCTAGGGTATGGCCTTGGATTTATTTGTGTCTGTGTGTATGTTTATGTATGTGTGTGTGTTGCCCAAGGGAAAAGAGCACAAATCCAGAACTGGCACTTTGTAAGCACTTGCACAGATGATGAGCAGTAATTATGCTTTAATGATTTCTTTAGGGCATCTCTCCCTCCCTCCCGCGCTAGCTCTCTCTCCGAGTGTCTTTCTTCTTACTCACTCCCCCTAAATTAAGACTTATTTTGAAAACATTTGGTGATGAAATGCAGCTTAAGTCCTCTAATTGCCACACGAACCTCATGCGGGCATTTTCGCTTGGCATCTTTGATGTCACATGCCCCTGCCTGGGTGTACCGATTGGTGCTTATTGGCTGTAATTGGGACAAGTTGTTTTAAAAAGGGCATCCGCTGCATGACTTTGATGGCTGCAGTGGCCTCGCCATTGCTCAGAGTGGAGGAGCCCTCCCCCAGCATGCACCCATGAGCACTAAGGCCCTGTCACTTATTAAAGGAGGTTGTCACCACAAAGTGACAGATGTCCTGATAGGATCTGGCTGAGTCTTTGGCCCCCGCCTGGCTTGTTAGTACACATGGTTCAAGGGAAGAGAACTGTTGGTTGTTTTAATAACTGTTACTTGTATTCTTCGGAGGCCTCCGTCTTTCCCACCCTCTGTTCCTTGCTCATTCTTCAGTGTGTCTCCGTCTCTCTCGCTCGCCCGTCTCTCTCTTCTTTTTCTCCTGCTAGGAGGTGTTTTAAACCCCTCGTAGCTGCTCTCAGATTCTGAGCTCTGTTCTCGTTCTCTCCCTGAGGTGCTGGCCTTGTCATGTCAAGGGTTCAGTGCCATCCGAATGTTTTTAAAGCTCCATTTTCGCTCTGCGCTGCCCCCCTGCTTGTCACATGAAGATGAGGCTGGTGTCCTGGGGTACACACCTGGCACTCTCAGTCCCTCACAATCCCCCATCAACCCTAAGCAGCCCTCTGGAGAGCGGCCCGTCCTTTTAGGTTTTTTCCACAGGTAAAATTGTGAAAAACCTTGCAAGGCCCCCGGTTCCCCCGGAGGTAAAATCTATAATGGAGTTTTGATTCAAGCTACAAGGGCCTTGAAAATTGACTGCTTTAACCACACAGCTGCCTTTCAGAAGGTCAGAGCTGCACCGAGACAAGAGAAAATCATTGGCCCAAACAGGGCTGGAAAAGGCCAGAACAGCTCACCACAAATTACACACCAGCAGGGCACCGTGCAGAAATGCATTTTTTCCCCAGCAGTAACTTTTATTTGTGTGGTATGGCTTCTTAAACTTTCACATTTTACCACATAAATTATTCAAAATGTAAACTTATTGAATTATGGAACTTCCAAACTAATAACAGTTTTCATGCACGCGGCGCTCCACTTTCAAGGATACAAAAAGTGGTGGGTCTGCATGTGTTTGATATCCTTTGATGATTGTGTGAGGTCAGAAAGCTGGAGTAGCTATAAAGAGAATATTTTTATTGGTCTCAAAATGTGACTTGAAATATACTTGGGTCTCTATTAGCTGGAAACTACTAGTGGAAAAAGACAGAGGGCGCTATAGTATAGCGTTGCAGTATTCAGCAGAAGAGTTTTTTGAACACATTCAAAGATTTATCAGTCAGTCAAGGTTTTTGTCATTTGATGTCAACTGACACATAACTGTTCTCTTTTGTAAAGCTCTTGTTATATTCCATCATATGTCACCCAGTCATGGCTGGAGGGAGTTCTATCTATTTATCCTGATAATCACTAAAATGTTGGTTTTTAATCAATTCAGTTGAATCTGTTTTATTTTGAAATCGCTGTATTAGAACCTAAACTGTGTGAAACTCTACATGATATTATACTTAAACTGAAAATATTTAATAATTCATCCTCCTCCCTCCTGTGAACCTCCCTCATCCTTCTCCCGAACTTGATATGAGGAGTCGAACAAGGCATTAAATTTCCATTGCTTCTGGAATCTTTGACAATCATTGCTTTATCATCAAATTGATTGAGATGAACTGAGAATTCCTGACTTATGATTCTCCATCTCACATCACCGATGGCAATTGCATGTTTGTTAGAAGAAATAAAAAAACACCTGCCAAGAGTAGTCATTACTTCCTGTCAGGACCCTTTGAAAGTAAAGCTACCTGACAGTTAAATTCAGCTTCTGACAGAACCAAACTTGTTGAATTCCCACAGAAGTTAATACTCTAAATACTCGTTGTTGCAATCAGTTAAACATCCCCGGGAGGCTCAACAGAGTTTCCCTTTGAACAAATACCCGAGGGAGGCCAGCCTGGGACAGCGCCAGAACCTACAGGTCTTAACGGCAGGTGCTTCTGGGAGTTTATGTAATGAAACAATTGGTAATTTCTCCTGCGACTGTTGGGAGAAAAGACGTCGAAAAAGAGAGGAGAGAAAGAGTTGAGAGTGTGTTTTAAGTAAGAATCTTTATCTGGGCTTAATTTCCCATGCTTGAGCAGAGTGGAGGATTTTTTTCCTCCTTACAGATCTTTTTGTCAGATCCTGCCTACCCAAGATAGACCCAGGGGCACTCTAAGAACATACACATCACCTAGATTTGCCTTCCAGCCCACTTCCCTCTCCAGCGATCGCTCCCTCGATCCCCGACGGCTTCTTTGTGCAGCAAAGACGAGAGAACGTTTTAGAAATCAAATTTCACTTTGTCGGGGGAACTTGGAACAGACTCTAATTTGAATAGATTTAATAGAGCATAATTGTTGCAAATACATAGTCACATATCTCCCCAGATTACTAAAAGCTTGAACAAAAGAAAGCTTTGAAATGTCTAAATGACATCTCCTGTTAACGCAGTGCCAGTGGAATAGTGCTTTGTAGAATTACGAACAATTGCCCGCATTAAGTAATCGTAGACTTGCTTTAAGCGTTAGTTTTAGGCACACAAATTCTTATGACCACACTTGCATTTAATTTAGTCATATTTCCAGTGGCCAATAAAACACCACTTTGTTTTTCATCTTTATTTAAAAATACATAAAAAATGCAGTTCATGACTGTAATGCACTTTCTTTATTACGAATAATTAACTGTTTTATATGGCAAAAATAAATTTGTTTTAATTGAAATATTACTTATGAATAATATTTTAACAAAACTGTTTCCCTGCTTACAAATCAAAGTCATAGTCATAATGCACAAAACAAAACCAGCACCTCATTACAGTACGTGAAGGTCAATAAGTCTTTTAAAATATCAGATAATTAGATTTTTTTTTTTTGACAAGTTAAAGGAGTAGCACTTTCAGAACAAAAATTTTGAGATAATGTACTCAACCCCTTGTCATCCAAGATGTTCATGTCTTTCTTTCTGCAGTCGTAAAGAGTTTGTTTTTTGAGAAAACATTTCAGGATTTCTCTCCATATACAGTCGTGACAAAGTTTTGAGAATGACACAAATATTAGTTTTCACAAAGTTTGCTGCTAAACTGCTTTTAGATCTTTGTTTCAGTTGTTTCTGTGATGTACTGAAATATAATTACAAGCACTTCATACGTTTCAAAGGCTTTTATCGACAATTACATGACATTTATGCAAAGAGTCAGTATTTGCAGTGTTGGCCCTTCTTTTTCAAGACCTCTGCAATTCGACTGGGCATGCTCTCAATCAACTTCTGGGCCAAACCCTGACTGATAGCAACCCATTCTTTCATAATCACTTCTTCATAATAAAGTTAGTGGGTTTTTGTTTGTCCACCCACCTCTTGAGGATTGACCACAAGTTCTCAATGGGATTAAGATCTGGGGAGTTTCCAGGCCATGGACCCAAAATTTCAACGTTTTGGTCCCCGAGTCACTTAGTTATCACTTTTGCCTTATGGCACTATGGTGCTCCATCGTGCTGGAAAATGCATTGTTCTTCTTGATTTTGTGTTGTGGCGGGTAAACTCGCTTCACCCACCGGCCACCGTGGCGGGTAAATAAAAATAACATACTTCAACCGGACGGCGTGAGGCGGTAATGCACCTTAACGTTGGCTGCGAACTGCCGTTAAAATACACGAAGAAGAAGAAGACGGCGGACACTTTTAGCGGAGGCACACCTTCAAAAAAATGTGGCGATACATCACAGGCGTTAAGAGGTCTGTTAAAATATCTTTACAATCTGCTTTTGAAGAAATATATTGTATTTCGTGCTACAGTGCACATTCTGTCAGATGCAATTCATGGCGCGTCTTTCAATATACTGTACAACGCGGCATTCATTCACATCAGATGATAACTCGGCGGCAGAGTTCCACTCACACAGGGGCGTAATTTCCACTGGGGACACACTGGCCGGTGGACAAAAAAGTTAATTTCCATCCCTGGTGCAGATGCGCTCACACCTGCCTGCTGCCATTCCTGAGCAAGCTCTGCACTGGTGGCACTCCGATCCCGCAGCTGAATCCTCTTTAGGAGACGATCCTGGCGCTTGCTGGACTTTCTTGGACGCCCTGAAGCCTTCTTAATAATGCAGCAGAAAGTTTTTTTTTTTTTTTTTCGGGATTAAGTTAATTTTCATGGCAAAGAAGGACTATGCAATTCATCTGATCACTCTTCATAACATTCTGGAGTATATGCAAATTGCTATTATAAAAACGTAAGCAGCAACTTTTCCAATTTCCAATATTTATGTAATTCTCAACTTTTGGCCACGACTGTAGTGGACTTTTATGGTGCCCCTGAGTTTGAACTTCCAAAATGCAGGTTAAATGCAGCTTCAAAGGGCTCTAAATGATCTCAGACAAGGAAGAAGGGTTTTATCTAGTGAAATGATCTGTTATTTTTTTAATAACATTTACAATTTAT